>NC_056747.1:777592226-777727226 GCF_019279795.1 Protopterus annectens
AGGGAGCAGAGTGAAGCCAAACAGAGCAATGCAAAGTGGAGCAAGCCAGCAACAGCTGAAAGTGGTGACAATCAGTGACATTCAAGGCTGAAGAGGTAAGATAGTAACATCATAAGAAGAACAGGAAGTATGCATAGCAAAATCAGCAGGCAAGAGGGAAACCATGATAGGTCCAAGGACTTGTCTAGGCAGGCACATAAGCAAGTTTTTGGAGATAATGATTAAAGCAAATCAACATTCTGCACTAAAGTGTCCTATCAGACAATAAGCCAGAACTAGTTTAACTGATACTTGATAAGAAAGTAATGAACATACACAACAGCAAAAGAAGAAAAGGTTTCTTCTACTCTACTTAGCATCTGGATTCTAAATGTCCAAATTCACCAGACTATACATAAATGGAGTCAATACGTATGCTTCACAGGAAACTTGAAGAATCAATATCAACCATGCAGGGCAGTAGACTGAGTCAGCACTTAAGCAGGAACCCTCACTTTTCCATCAGATAAATAACTGTAGTAGCAGTTGAGGTGTCACCATAGTCTTGTCCCTACCCAAAGGATCTATCAGTAGAAGAGAAAGAAGACTGTTCAACCTCAGGCTATCCACAAGGTTTGGACCTGAAACTTGGAGAACAGCTCTCGTGATACCTCTGCAGAAGGGTGGCCTCTATATAGAACCAGGTAATCATGGGCTCATCACTCACCAGCGTTATATGGAAAGCCATGGAATGTATCATAGCAGAACTCATTTATGTAAACATAAGCAAATTAACTGATCCAGACTGCACATAGTTTGATTTGGTGAAGGGCAGGTACTGTCTCATGAACTTAGTACATTTCTTTGAAAAGTTTGCATAGGCTGAGAACAGTGGAAGTGCATGCTGCTTGATATGGCCAATGCCTCTGATACTATCCTCATTCTGAAAACGTTAGACAAACGTAATTGTTTGCTGGATTGCAAGTTGACTATCTAACAGATCCCAAGTAGTGAAAGTTGCTATTCCCTTCTCTGAACATAAAATTGTAACTAGTGGAGTACCACGGGGGTAAGTGCTGGGTCCTCTTCTCTTTGACATTTATTTTGTCAACATCAAAACAAATATCCCTGGAGTCTGGTTGACCAAGTTTCTTGATGACTGCAAACTGGACACCCTTACCCACTCTTTGACTGATATTGAACTGCTCCAAAAATGGTTGTAATATGCCTGTATCTGGTGTACTGAAAACAGTTTCTAGCTAGATGAAAAAAAGTTCAGCAGAATAGCATTCAGCATGAATGCTATTTCCATTTCATGTGTTATAAGTAGTACTCCTCTTCAAACATGTATGGTCATAAGAGACCTAGGTATTTACTTGGAAAACTCTCTCACATTCTATCATCATGTTTCCACCAAACAAAGGAAATTCTTCTATCTGTCCCACTTAATTTCCAAGGGAATATCTTCAACATCTAAAGAAGTCATATTACCATTGTACTCTTCCTTTATCAGACCCATTATCAAATTGCAATGCCCCCTTTGATATGTAGAAATCCAAGCATATTATTCAACTGGAAAGGCCCCAACAATTCTACCAAAAAAACCCCCAAAAAACTAAAAGCCTTAACGCCTTCAAATATCTCAAATGATTAGCACAACACTATTAATATTCAATTGCCTACCATGTGCTCAGTAGTAAATTGTGTCTTGCTTCTAAAGGCATGAGCACCACAGTCATATTTGACCTCCTCTTTCTTCTCAAGATTAGTGGCTCTACAAACACTTGTAATAGGGACAGAAATTTACAGCAACAAATAAACAAGACTCACTGGAGAGATAGGTTCCTAACTCAATGTGTATCTTCTGTAAAAACTGTACAGCTTTTTATTCTCATTCTACAATGAAAAACTCCTACTATGTTAATTTATGTATGTATTTTGGTAATGTTATGTACTTCCATGGTGGTGCAGCGGTAGCATTGTTGCCTCACAGCAAGAGCTTCTCCCGTTCGATTCTCAGCTGGAGTGCGGGGAGTGCCTTCTGTGTGGAGTCTGCATGTCCTCCCTGTGGTTGGGTGGGCATTCGAAAGACATGCGTAAATGGGCGTGCCTTCGTTGAAGGTTGAACGTCAAGCTGGCACCTCGGCGTTCATGAAAATCTACTGCCAATCATTAGCGGACTGGAGTTCCGCTGTGGTGACCCCTAACCGGGAAAAGCCGAAAGACAACAACAACATTCTGGTAATGTCATCTGTACTAATATCTGTAATAACTGTAGAGATTTTTCCTCAGGCCACTGCTGAAAATGGGATCCCATCTGGACTTCCCAGTAAACAAAGGTAAATAAATAAATAAATATTCCTAGCCTATGAAAATAAATTATCATTGCAGGCATTGCAGGCATAACTCTCAACATATAAGGGCAAGAAATCTTGGCAAAACTAAGAATAATTGGGGACAAAGGCCCAAAACTAGGGACAGATTTTAAATATTGCTCTTATAAACTTAGAAAGTTGCTAGAATAACAGAGACAGATTTTAAATATTGCTCTTATAAACTTAGAAAGTTGCTAGAATAACAGGGTTTGGGTTATTTTGCATTTTCTGAAGGATATGTAGTCTGGATATGTAGACTGAAACTCAAATGGGTGTTGTTATTTAATGACTTCAATCCTGCATAATTTGCCACAAAACCAAAAAATTTATGAGGAACAGATCAAAATGGTGAGGCACAAATCTGGACATTTTGTGAAAATCTGGTTAGTTAAGAGGTATGACTACAGGTCAAACAAAGTACTACTTTGTCTGCCTTTAGGGCTAGTCTTGTTGATTGGATGGCTAAACATAAAATTATATCAGAGTCTTCATGTATGGCCTTGCTTGGTTTAGGAGGTAAGCTCTTTTAAGTATGTATAAACAGTGGCAAGAACTTTTAAATGTGTCTTCCTAAAGGTGTATGTGTCTAGGCCTCTTACGGTCCCTGAGATCACTTGTCTAGTATTGTTCCCATGTTCCTTTGGTAGTGTGTTTGCTTAATGTATACAACAATGGGCTATGCCTTTAATCCTATCATTAAAATTTGTGTTTTGTACAGCATCATGCCATTTAATATAAATGCTTTTGCTTGGCTATATTAGAGTGAACAGCACATTACTATTTCTATGACAGTAGGTGCTGGGATACTGATTTTGCTGCAGCTAGTCCTCAACTCTACATATATAAATGTGGCATGCCCACTAAGAAAAAAATGTATGTGATTTGTACATCTCAGTGCAAACACCTAATATGGTCTGAAAGGATACTGATATTTCAGAGAAATCAATGGTCATGGGTGGAAGACTGATTCTTTCTTCCCTCCCCTAAGACTTTGCCTAATGGCTTTCTAATTTCACCCAGCTGGTTCATTTGTTCTAACAGATCAGGAACGAGGTATTTCTAGGCTATGTAAGAGCACTGCAGTCCATTCTTTCATGTCCAGAAATCCCAATAAACCCTCCATTTCCCAGTGAAATTCACACAGTAGGTAGAAAGCCAGCTTGCTGATCCTGGGCATGGCCTTCCTTCACCTGGTGGGAACAACCCTCCCAGTGGCTCCACTGTTATTTATTTATTTATTACATTTGTTTATTATACTGCGGTGGTGGTGCTGTGGTAGCGTTGTCACCTCCCAGTTAGATGTTGCCTGTTCGATTCTCAGTTAGAGCGTCTTCTGTGTGGCGATATGCGTGAATGGGCGTTCCTTCATTGAAGGTTGTGCGTTAGGCCCGGCAAGCCAGTATGTAAAAATCTACTGCCAATCATTAGCGGACGGGAGTTCCGCTGTGGCGACCCCTAACCGGGAAAAGCTGAAAGACACAAACAATTACATTTGTTTATTACATTTGTTAACCAGAAAAGTCTGACTAGGCTAGGAGCCCGTTTTCAGCAGAGAGCTGGGGAGAAAAGCTCCAAAAAACAGTACAATATATTCTTTTGAATATAAACAGCAGTAATTCAGTTCACAGTAATGATATGAAATTAACAACACTCAAAATAGTACAAAACTTATGTAAAGGCTAGTACAAAATATAGTGTATGCAAATTGCATGTTACACGAAAATATCATTGGTAGTCCAGAATGTTTAAGATTCCTGCAGGATGGAAATGTGTAAATAGTAACATAACAGTGGTGCCAAAACACTGAAACACCATTAAAAAGAGGGATTAAAGAGAGAAAAATTTAGATGGAAGGAAACATGGAGAATCTGTGACAGTGGGAAAGGGGCGGAATGAGCATAAGTGGATTTAACGAGAGGTCAGACAGGAACAGAGCCAATTATTGGCTAAGTAGTTGAGTAGTTGTTGTTTGAGCTCATGATGGCATGGATTTTTAGTAATTGTAGAAGGGAGAGTATTCCAAAGTTTGGTAATTTTATTGGAATAAAGCCAGTCCCCGTAATAGTTGTGGGACTGGATGACCTTTAGCATAAGTTTATTGGAGAATCTGAGGATCCTGGGGTTTAAGAGTGTGATGGACAAGACAGGAGAGGGCAGGACAGTTAGAGGGTTGGTGAATTAAAATTATGGACTATCGTTAGTTGGTTGTGAGCTAGAAGGTTGGGGAGTGCTAGTCATTTTAGTTGAGAGAGCACAGTACAATGGTGGGTCCTGTGTGGGGCATTCATGGCAAACTTTGCAATTTTGTGATTGCATGATTCTAGATTATTTAGTTCAGCTTTGCAAAGGTTGGTGAGAATATGGGATTCGTAGAGGAGGGGAGAAAGCAGATGAGAATGGGCAGTGGGAAGTCTGGCATTGTGGGTAAGATATGATCTGGCCCTGTATAAAGTGCCAAGCTTGGTGAGGACTTTTTGATTGTCAGAGAGACATGTTTTGCAAAAGTTAGATTCTCACCAATAGTGACCCCTAGGAGTTTAGTATGAGTTGTTGGTTTGATAATGGGTCCATTTGATGAATATATTGACAGAGGGGTATGACAAGGTTTGGATCTTTCATTTTTGAACATTATTAATTTGGTTTTATTAGGGTTAAGAATTAGTTGCTGTTCTGATAGGTAGTGTTGTATGCTTTGTAAGGGTGTCTGCATTTTTAGTTGAACTGTTACCATGATTACTACCACCCATGGGTAAATATGCCTCAGCATGCTAGTTTCCCCTTGGATACTTAGTGGTAGTACAACCTCAACTCCACTTGTAAACATCTAGTCCTTCTGCTAAGTGTCACATGTGTACTGGACCACAGTCACCTTCCTCCCTCTAGGGTGGGTGAGCCAGCAACAGTCACTTCTTCCCATCCTGCACAGCTAATTCATAAAGGCATCCAAGCTGCTAGTCAAACTCAAGTTGGTTGCACAATAGTCAGGGCTTTATCCCTCTGTACTACAGAGCTGGCTGTGGGTGCAAGGCTGAATGATGTATGCTCAAGTTGGGTCCAGGAATGCTCAAAGTAAAACTGATGCTAGTGTTAGAGTATGGTAAGATAAGCTAAACATATAAGTAAGTAATATGTACAGTTTTTTGTGTGTTTCGGCTTTTCCCGGTTAAGGGTCGCCACAGTGGAACTCCAGTCCGCTAATGATTGGTAGTTGATTTTTACATGCCGAGTTACCAGCCCTGATGCACAACCTTCAACAAAGGTACGCCCATTCACGCATGTCTCCACGCAGAAGACACTCTAACTGAGAATCGAACCAGACAGCGTCTTACTGTGAGGCGACAACACTACTGCAGCACCACCACTGCGGGTATGTACAGTGAGAGTAAATAACTTGGTACACAGTGGTAAAGCAAATGAAAAATCCAAGGCAAGCTACGTATACATTACTTTATTAATATTTATTTAAATGGCTACAGGCTTGCTAGTTTCTGGTACTTACTCTTTTATTGCTAGTCATTTGTTCCCATAATTCAGTTTACCCCATGGGCTGTTTGAGTTAGTACTAGCTTTTCTCTCTCATTTCTGTGTGTTTGTTCTTACATTCTCCTAGCTCTAGAAACAAAATTTGAGGTTATTGGAAACTGCTCTCATGACTTCCATGATGGCTGCCAACTAAGTTACATGCTGATCAGGGCTGTCCCAGTGAGGAATTGTCAAAAAAGACAGCAAAGGTTAAAAAATGGAAACACTTAGTTTAGTGGATAGTAAATGCAGTGTCTGGAAGCAAACAAAGAATAAATATAGAAAAAGTAAATAAAAAATCAATCAGAAAGACCAGAAAGGAAGGCAAAAAAGTTCTGTCTTAGAAGAACCTTTATTTGTGGTTTGTCTGTCTGGGAAGAACCTTTCGTATGTTCAGCAAAAAGCAGTTCAAATTTTAGCTTTAGTACAGGAGATGGTTTTCTGTTATTTAGGGGAAAATAAATCAAATGCACTCAGAGGTGTTTAAAATAAGTGAAATGCTATAAGAATTTATAAGGTAAAATGGCAAAAAGGCTGGAAAAAGAAGAATCTTTAAGTCGCTACTCAGATAAGATGATTAAACTGCAGAAATTAGAGAATGAAATGAAAGAAAGACTGTCTGGATGAGCAAGGGAGTTCTCAAAAAGAGCTGTTTCAGAAAATAGTACAGTTATATGATGCAGCACACAGAGGAAACATGACTTTTTTGCTAAACCACAGAAATTGGAAGGAATAGAGTGCACTGATTTTATGAAAGCACAAATAAGCAAATGGATTGTTGTTCCACAGCAGGGCTTGTTAATTCAGATGAGAGTAAACTTCAAATCTCAGTACCAGTAAGCAGCTAGGTCTATATTAGAAAAAAATGTAATGATATCAGCATAAAGAACTGCTCCTGGCAGAACTGTGACAGAATAGGAAATTATTAATTTTTATTATTATTTTTTGGGGGAAATGGTTATTCATTGTACACCAAGCTGGAGAGAAACAAGTTTATCCTGGCAGTCAGGGGAGGGGTGTTAAGAGACAGGTTTGAGATTCAAGTTGTCATATCTAGCTGTCTTCAGAAAAACTTTTTCTCCATAATCAAAAAGAATGACAAACAATTTGGATGCAGAAGAAACTGTGGAAAAAAAACTTTGCCCAACAAAGAGTGACCTAGCAAGCTGTTGGGCACTCTGCTTCCCAATCTTCTGGCAGTAAGAAAGCTCTCACTGAGGCATTGCCAATTAAACATTTTCTATTGTTCCAAAGGAAAATTAGAAAAATGAACCAAAAGACAAGTTGCACGATGATTAATCCTCCTTATTAAAACACACTTTACCACTTTCATCAATGGTATAAATGACTTCTTCAGAATGAAAAAAATCACACATCAAATCATCAATTGAAAACGTGACTTTTTTATTTTATCATATAAGTAGAGAATGTAGTGTGATTTTTTTCATTCTGAAGAAGTCATTTATACCATTGATGAACGTGCTAAAGTTTGTTTTAATAAAGAGGATCCATTGTCTTGCAACTTGTCTTTTGGTTCGTTTTTCTAATTTTCCTGGTTTGGAGTGTATTCTCATTGTTATAAAGGAAATTTTTAAATGTCAGAACAACAGGAGCTGAATATAAGAACTATGGATACCTTGGACTCTAAACAAAGACTAGTGTTGGATGATCAAGTTGATCAGGAAGAAGACAAACAAAAAATGAAATGTATGAATAAATGGGAGAACTGTAAAGCATCAATTCCACTACTCATAGTTTAGACATATGAACTGCATATCTACTAGAATAAGTTGATGAAAGAGACTGGAAGGTTGTTGAGTATGTTAAACTGATGGGAGAACTGTAGAACAAAACCCCCACTTTGTGTCATTAATACTTAGAAGGACACTGAATGAACTGAAGAAGTAGGTGCAAGCAAAACATTTTTTATTCTTATTAAAATTTGTATAAACATTTCCTGATGCAATTTACATCCTATTTTATAAAGTAGATCTGCATAGTGCAAAGTCAGAGGTATTTTAAGTACTAGATTAAGGAATTTTATCATTGATTACTATAGAAAGTAGTAATATTAAAGTAAATGTTCCTTAGTTGTAATGTGTCGTGGATTTACAATGTAAAAAGATGAGAAATGCTGGAAAGAAATAAGTTAACATTAACATAATGTTTTGATCTTTGGCAGCTAGGGGCATAAATGAGTAATGATCATGAAGGTGGATGTCTGGATTAATGTCCTTAGTTTAAGCTATAGACAAGCATTTTTAAATAGAAATAAAAAGACTTAAAAACAAGAAAAATAACGAAAAGAAGAACAATTGTAGTTTGTTTTTGGATTTGCAAAGCACCTAATTGTTTTTTTCCATTAGCACTAGCTCTGGTATGAAGACAAGCAGCCTGCTAATGCAGGCACTATGTCTGAATAGTGTGTTCTAGATGAAATCTACAAGGTACAATATAATTAACTTTTAAAGGGATCTTGACAAACAGAACAGTGAAAATAAAAAGTAAAGTAAGAAATGGAGTTTGAACTGTGTAAATTATCTCCCTTTTAGTCTTAATACTTTACTGCATTAGACATAACAAAACACACTTTAGCTTATTTATATAAAGGTAACCAAAGCACTTTTTCTAAAGACTAAAAGTTAATGTTTACTGAAAGCCTCCAAGTTGTTTTTCACGGATGCGGTGGTGCAGCGGTTAGCGTTGTTGCCTCACATCAAGAGGTTCTCCGGTTCAATTCTTAGTTGGGGTGCCTTCTGTGTGGAGTCTGCATGTCCTCCCCATGGTTGAGCAGGTTTCCTCTGGGTGCTCCAGTTTCCTCCCACATTCCAAATGCTGTAGGTGGATTGGACACTCTAAATTGGCCCTAGGAGTGACTGCATGCATGTGTGTGCCTTCTGTGGAAGGTTGGGCACCGGGCTGGCAACTCAACACTGTAAAACTCCACTGCCAATCATGAGCGGACAGGTGATCCACTGTGGCAAGCTCTAACCGGGAAAAGCCGAAAGAAGAAGAAGAAGGTAAATGCAATAAGATAAAAAGAAATAATCTTTGTAAGTGGAAACTCAGGCTCTAACATGTGCAGTAGTATGGTTAAACTTAACTTTAGAAGTAATACCTTGGAAGCATACATAGTTTGTGTGTTTATTCTGAGTTACATTTTTTTAAATATGTTTTTTCATGAGTGTTTTTATTGAAGCAAAATGTTTGGAAAAATATGATATGGGTTCATAGGTTCACCGTTCAGTACAAATGACAAGAAGCAACTACATAAAAATTAGCTGACCAGTCATTCGTGTGTGCATGTAAGCTACAAGATAGAAATGTGCGTTGATAAGAACTGTCATGTAAAATATGTGAAATAGCTTTTTATCAGAATGGACTTGTTGGCTGTTAGTGAAGCACCCACCAAGAGGAGAAAACGCTGAGAGAAGAAAGGAGCCACTTTTGAGATTTTAAGTATTTTGCTTCAGATTATTTGTTAAGTTTTTTCTGCATTGCCGCCTACTTTTGAGCATTTTCTGGCTTGTCAAACTTGATTTCTGTGTTGGTAACTGTATTTAGAACACAACCTAGAGCTGATTACTGAATTTCCTGCCTGCACTTATTTTTAAAATCGTTTTTTTCTTAAAACTTGCATTTTATCTGTCTCTGGCCTAGCACTCAAGTGTGGGGTCATTTACTGCACTCTTCTAACTTGTTGATACTTGTGAACCTCTGCTTTCCTTAAAAAAACAAAAAATCTTGCTTTTTTCCCACTTTTCTGAGATTTAAAAAAGTTCAGTTACAGATTTGCTGTTCTGAACTGTTTGTAAGTTTCTTGGAGGCCATTGTTTGCTTGGGCTAAAGGGAAGTCTCTGTGTTCATCAGTGGCAGTGATAAACATTGAGCAGCCTGCCTGCCCCTGTGGCAGTGGTTACTGACTTGAAACTGTAGTTTTATTGGCCATTTTGGGTCAATTCCTAACTCCTTCATCTCCCTCTCTTAAAACCCTCTTTTGTGCGTTTTTGCACGTTTTTGCGCAACATTGGGCAGCACCGCCTAATTGGGTTTAAACTATTCCTGGCTCCACAAAGTCTGCTCTTCACTTTTTCCCTTAGAACTGATCTATCTCTCATTCTAAGGCCCCTCACTGGTCCAAATAAGTAATTTTACAAGTTAGCACTAATAAACCATAAGCACTACTTACTCTTATACTCTCTACGATTACCTTGTCCCCAACTGGTCCGTTTTAATTCAGTTCCCTATATTACTCTAGCATGTCCAAAGATCAGCCAATGGTTTCCTCTCCAGTCCAGCTGGTGAATCTGGGAATTTTGAGGCAATGTTACAACTGTCTCATGTACACGGACAACCCTCTCCTCCTCCAAACAGGTTCAAATATATGTGAGAGATGCAACCATATAGCCAAACTGGAGGCTGAGCTCTCTCATCTCAAAACTGGTGTAACCAGTCAGGAGGAGAACAAAATTCCAGTATCACATAGTCCCACCACAACAGCAAACCAAACACATAAAAACACAAAAACATACTCGGAGGCTCTAAATAAAAATCTACCTAAGCAACAGAGACCTCCAAAGCAGACATCCAAGCAAACGCTACCCAAAACAAAACACGTACAACACATAGCACACAAAGTCAGTGTGCCAAGCAGTCACAACCCTTAAGGCTGAATAACACACTTGATACTCTTGTAATAGGTGACTCTATTGTCAGACACGCTGACGTCCCACTCACCAGGCTGAATAAAGAGAAGGTCACAGTGAGCTGCCTGTCGGGCGCTAGGATCCACCACATAACGCAAGCACTCAGGTCACTCCAAAGCAAATACAAATATGACTCAGTCATTGTACATGCTGGCGTGAATGACCTGAGACGTACCTCCCTCGATTACATGAAAAGAGACATAGAGGAGCTCTCTGATCATGTAGCCCAAGCCGGTATGACCCTGACCTTGAGCAGCATCTTACCCTCACCTAGAATGATACCACAGTATAAAGACAAAATGATCGATTTTAACAATTGGCTAAAATTTTGGTGTCATTCAAAGGGGATCCAGTGTCTGTCAGCCTGGGATGACATGCTCGACAAGCCACGTTGCTTTGCTGGGTACGGCTTGCACCTGTCACCCCTGGGCTTTCGGATATTGGCAAAGGCTCTTGCCACCCCCATAGTGCCTTTTTTAGGCAAGGCTCAAAAGTCAAACCCACCTCCATAGACAGCACAAGGAACAAGAAACTAAGGGTAATGCTGCTAAACGCCAGAAGTCTTAACCTCAAGATGCATGCACTCGAAGCTCTCCTCAGTATGGAGAACATCAATATCTATGCAGTGACAGAAACCTGGTTCAAGGCTCCAGAGAGCACCCCAGCACTACCAGGTTATACCTCATATCATGCTTTTCAGCCCCAAAACCCGGACCGAACCACAAAAGGAGGGGGAGTTTCCGTATTTATCAAGGATATCCACACCTCCAGGTTAGTGGCATTGCACGAAGTATCGGAGACCATCCATGTGCAACTGACAGTGGGCAAGACTGCTTTTCAGTTTATAGCATCCTACAGACCACCCTCTCAAAGTCAGGAATCCCACTCGGCTTTCCTGAAAACATTGGAGAACATGAAGATCTCTCCGAACACCATTATATTGGGTGACTTCAACTACCCAAACATAGACTGGGAGTATTACTCAAGCCCCAGCACCTTAGCCCAAAGATTCCTGGAATTTATAAACTCAAATGCTATGGAACAACTAGTCACCACTCCCACAAGAGGGGAAAACATACTAGACCTGATCATTACCAACATGGGGACTCTATGCTCCATACCAGAAATATATCCCTCATTGGTAAGATCAGACCATAAATTAATCTCACTGGATATCCACATCCCGACTCCACCCCCAGCCCAGAAAACCACAGTGAAAAACTTCTCAAAAGCGAACTTCACACTTCTCAAAACCGAAGTGGAATCCTTCAAGGCCCCAGGGCCAGTGGAAACTATGGCCCAAACTGCAGAATCCTATATAAACGCATTCTACAGACATCTCCAGGAATGCATGGATCATGCTATCCCAAACAAATCAAGACCCAATCATCCAAAGGCAGGTGTCCAGTCTGGTGGACCCCAGCCATAAATAAACTGTACAACAGAAGGAGGAAGCTACTACATGATAGAGCAAAATCCCTAAAAGGGAAGGCATCTCTGATCAGTACTAGCAAAAAATTACGATCCCTCATAAAATCCTCCAAGGCCAGCTTCGAGAGAAAAATTGTACAGGACACTAAAGACAATCATAAGGCTTTTTTCAGTTATGTTAGGAACGTGGGATGCAACTCCCAGACTTGTTCTGAGTTGATTCTAAGCGACAAAAAATACACTGAACCCACAGACATCGCCAATATCCTGGCAGACAGGTTCAGTGCAAACTTCTCCACCCCTTCCCCCCCAAAAGAGCAAGTATCTATCCCGGCAGAGTGCAGCCTCCCAAGCATCTCTGATGCTCAGGTGAAGGCCACCCTCTCCAAAGCAAAAAAACACTGCTTCCATGGGACCAGATGGCGTCCCGGGTTGCGTCCTACATGAACTCCAAGAAGAACTAATCCCTCAAGTAAAACTGCTGTACAGTCTCAGCCTCACTACAGGATATGTGCCCAAAGAATGGCGTACAGCAACAGTGGTCCCACTCCACAAAGGTGGCGCCTCTGCAGACCCTGGAAACTATCGCCCCATAAGCCTGACTAGCCTAGTCTGCAAGGCTATGGAGAGGATCATCATGGAACTCATAAACAAAGACATTGGGGATGTACAGACACTAGATCCTACCCAATTTGGCTTCGTCAAGGGCAGATCCTGCCTTTTGAACCTGGTCGACTTCTTTGAAACAGTCACCAAGGCCATAAATGAAGGGAAGGTAGTCCACACAGCCTATCTGGACCTCGCAAAGGCATTTGACACAATACCCCACTCGGGCATCATAGATAAGCTATCCAGCCTAAATATAAACCCCTATGTCACAAGATGGGTCACAAACTGGCTCAAAGACAGAACCCACATAGTCAGAGTTGCTGGAGCCATGTCAGACTCGAAACCGGTCACAAGTGGCGTCCCACAAGGTTCTGTCCTGGGCCCTCTCTTGTTCGGTATTTACTTTTCTGAGGTACAGGCCAACGTGGGAGGACTATGGCTCACCAAGTTCGCAGATGACTGCAAACTGGGTGCCATAATCGACTCTCCAGCTGACACAAACATCCTTCAAAAAGGTCTCGCAGAGATGGATAACTGGTGCCAGAGCCATGGTCTAAAGCTAAATGCCAAAAAGTGTATAGTCATACCCTTTGGCAAAAACAATGTGCCCACAAATTACCACATAGGTGGTAACCCATTAAGTACAGAGAAAGTAACTGGGGATCTGGGGACCCAAGTTGATAGCAATCTCTCCTTTGACAACCACATTGCCAAAGTGGTTAGAAAGACCTTCTACATAGCCCACCTCATCATGAAAGGATTCACATCTAGATCAAGAGAGGTAATCGTGCCCCTTTATTCATCCCTCATCAGGCCTATCATAGAATACAATGCCCCCTTTGGGATGTACCTTACCCGACACCTGCAGCAATTAGAAAGACCCCAAAAGTACCTCACCAGGAGGATCAAGGGACTCAAACAGATGCCATATGCTGCTCGGTTAAAAAAACTCCAGCTCTACTCAGTTGCATACCACCTACTTCGAGGCGATCTATGCCTGACATATAAAGCTATGTCCAACCCAGAATTAATGGACATGCTCCACCTCAGTAAATCTAAATCCCTTAGAGTCACGCGCTCGAGGGACCTGAACCTCAGCACAGAAATAAATGGAACATGTTGGAGGGACAGATTCATAACCCAGAGGCTCCCTTTGCTCTGGAATAGAATTCCAATTCATGATAGGCAGAGCACCTCACTGACTCTCTTCAAGAAGAATCTTGATGAGTGGATGGGGGAATCGTAAGTTTGTCCCAGGGATTACTTCCGTGTCACTATTAGACAGAGGCACAGTAAACTAAACTTTAAAAAGGGCACAGTATACTCAAATCAAGGGGTGGCATAAGCCAAACACAATTGGGCTAGGCTTATAAATGCCCCAGGGCAGATAGCCTAGTATGAACCTATGAACCTATGAACCTATGGATGTTTTGTCAATATTAACATGGAATGTAAATGGTCTTACAGGTATAGACAAAATGCAGAGTACTGAATTATATTAAGATGTCTAGGGTACAAATAACAGGGTTACAGTAATGCATTTGGCTAGAAATCACTGTGGAAATTTTACAAGAAAACACTTTCCAGGTAGACATTCAGCAGTATATCAAAGGCAAAAAAATAGAGGAGTATTATAATACTTACTGTGAGATGGGTCCCAATACTGAGGGAATAGATAAAAAAGACAACTGTGGAGATTTGTGGTAGAAAGATTATTGGTAGGGGAGGAGGATTACTCTGGAATGAATTTATATTCTATATAGGAGGGTGTCAGATGAAAGAATAGTTACAGTGTGTTTTCTGGTGAAATAAGTAAGGAAAGATTTTATTCTACAGTGTTTATAATTTTTTTGTTTGATTACCTGTTCGATGTGGAGGTCAAATTTACATTTTGCATCAGTATTGAGGCCATGCAGTTAAGTGTGAGAGAGAGCTTCAATTGGGGGACAATTTACAGCTAGTAGGCAACTTTTTTACTTAATATGGCCTTCTTTATTAACTTGATTTTGGAAATGAAACAGTATGAGTACTTTTTTAACATTTAGGACCAAGTTTGAGTCTTTCAGGCAGCATTCAGTAGATGAGAAAGAGGCATAGGTGTGACATTGCAGTTTGTGTTTTTGCCACACAGATTTAGTTTGAGTGTACTGAATGATGGAGGAGTTGGCAGACTGTAAAAGTATTTTATCTATTCCTCCATTCATTCATTCATTCATTTATTTATGTATATGATTTTGTTTACTGGGTTTGTCTAACTGGGTTTATCACAAAAAAAACAAACTTTTCAGTGGAGGCCTGAGGAGAAAAGCTTAAACATATTACAAACATTTTAAAACAGACATTCAGATTATTAGATGAACAGACATTACATAATATGCATAACGATTACATGTAATTCACTAATTAGATTACATTCATACATGAAATAAAGGAAAATATTACAGTGTAAAATATACTTAGGCATTAAGTAGATGTTGAACATTAAGCATTTGAAGAGGTGTATTAGTGGGTTTGTCAAATAGATAATAGATCTTGTGATTAGTAATTACAAATTAAGAGTAATAGAAGTGAGAGAATGAACTCAGCATGGCAGAAACTGTTAATATTGTAGTCATGAGATGGAGTATTAAGCATGCTCAGAGACACATATCACTACCATATGGTTTACATTAGAAGTACAAAGGTGGGATGACAATGTTGGAAAATAACATATATGATTGGACAATGCTACTAAACCTATTCAAGTATTGGTGAACACTGGTTGTGGGGCATATGATTCTAAATGAAGAGAAAAGGTTTGATAATGTGGCAAGCTAAAATAACAGTGGCATTTATTCTGCAGATATACAGGAGCGGATCTATTCATTTGATCAGCAGAGTTTTAGTTGTGTTTTAAATGAATTTGCATTCTGAATAGATTTTACTAGTAAAGGGATGTGATTCCATAATTTACCTGCACTGTCTCACTGTAGTATTATTTGATTTGATTATAGTGATTTTTCTCTAGACTGTAAAATCTGATGAGGGAGTAGTGTTGCATAAGTTGTTAAGGGCTGGGCAATGTTCTCGTTTATATAGAAGTCTGTGCATTGTGGTTAGCTGAGAAAGAGCTAGGTGATGTGATGATGTTGTAGTTTTAATGTTTAATACAGTGGTTTGTTCTGTTATTATTGTTTACAGCAAATTATGGCTATTTCATTATAACATTGCTCAAGTCTGGATAATTGTAAAACCTGAAGGTTAGTGAAGATTGAGACAGCATAGATGAGGGATGGCATTAAGAAAGTAGAGGATGTACATCCTCTGGCCATGTCAGTGAGGTAGCTTTTTATTCAGTTTTAATTTCTACAAGTCTTTTGGGTTTCTAATACCATGATGGGAATGGACCCCATTCCTAAGTCAAAGTACAATTAAAATTCATGAAATTAGTATTGTTTCAGTCTTTGATGTTTGTCAAAAGTGCTCTTTGTAGCACTCACAATGTACCCAGAATTAACTCATTCTGCAATTCATACAAGTTATGCATATTGGAAGCATATCTAAATTTGTTTTTACGAGACCCATTGCTCCTAATACTATTGAAACTATCTGGGTGCCTTTCTTCAACATCGTCCTCATTTCTGTCTGCAAATCCTGGCATTTTATGACTTTGCATCTTTGTGTATGTTGTGTCTTTCGCTTTTCCCGGTTAGGGGTCGCCACAGCGGAACTCCAGTCCGCTAATGATTGGCAGTAGACTTTTACGTGCCGAGTTGCTGGCCCTGACGCACAACCTTCAATGAAGGTACACCCATTCACACATGTCTCCACACAGAAGACGCTTTAGCTGAGAATCGAACAGGACAACGTCTTACTGTGAGGCGATAACGCTACCGCAGTACCACCATCGCTGCTGCAATCACTGGGTGTAGCAATTTCTACGATCAATGCTTGTTTTGTCTTCTTTTCATGAACCGCTATATCTGGTTTTCTCACATCTCTTCTTTGGACTGTTGGTAATGGGTAATCCCATGTGATATAAACTTCATCATTCTCTATAATGTTTTGTGGCTCCAATGATTCTCAGCTACTTCAATATTGTAATGTTTGAACAATTCCCAGTGCAACAGTCTTACCACATTATCATGCCTTTCAGTATAGAGGTCCTCTGCCATTAGTGTATCACACCCAGCAAAAAGATGTGCAACTGTTTCTGTTTCCAATTCTGTTTTACACAACAAGCATATATCTGTTTCTTCCATATGTTCAAAGGACTTTGAAAACAAATGTGTATGTAGTTCACTCTCCTGGGCTGCCAATATTAACCTTTCATCTTTTGGTTTACATTTGTCTCCTCTTAACCATTCCTGCATCAGATCCTGATTGATATGAGGTTGTTCTAAGGGTGTTTTATACTTTTAACTATATTTATGCCTTTTCCGCATTTCTTGCCTTATATTTTTTCTTTTGTTTTTCGGCACATTCACTTGCCTGATTTTTGTCTACTTCTGGTTTGGTTTCCATTCCCACCTGACACCAATATGTTTCTGCCTAACTAAGTTTTCTATACTTGTAACTTTATTTATGCCTTTTCCACATTTCTTGCCTTCTTATTTGATCTTCTCCTTATATTCTTTCTTTTGTTTTTGGCATATTCAGTTGCTGCCTGATTCTTGTTTACTTCTGGTTTATAGGTTCATTAGTTCATAGGTGTTTACTAGGCTAATGACCATAAGGGCCTTTTTAAGCCTAGCCATGTATCCCAAACCTCTGATAAGCTCTTGCACCCTTAATATGTGTATGCAGGGGCTTGGGAGATGAAACATTTACAAGCAGGGGCCTAGGAGATGAACTATTTACAGGCTGCCTGTGTCCATTAGAGACATAGGTGCCAAACCAGGGATGAATTTCTTGTTCCCCATCCAATTGTCCAAGTTACACTTGAATTGGCTTAGGGAGAAACTCTGGTTCACATGGATGGGGAGCCTGTTCCAGAGAAGTGGTAGTCTCTGTGATACATACCTGTATCTCCAGCAAGTCCTATCTCTATCACAGACAAGGTTTAAGTCTTTTGAATGAGTAATTCTGTTGCTGTTTCTTTTGCAGATATGCAAGAGGTCCATCAGAGTGGGGTCTGTCAATGTCTTGTATTCCAGGCATAGATCTTCCTTCAACAACCTGTAAGAGATAGAATACAGAGATAGGGCATTGAGGTGGTAAAAATAAGAAATTTTACTTACACCCTGTGTTTTTTAGTAATGTACCTTTGTGGATGTTCCAATTGTTGGATATGCCTAGTTCGGTACATAACAAAGGGAGCACTGTACTCAATGATAGGTCTGATGAATACCAAATACATCTGAACTCCATACGTTTGTTTTTAAGTTGCACAACATAAAATGATTTCTTACTGTAGACATGTGATTATTGTCTATGTATTTCCCCAAGTCCCTTCTGGGTAAACTCTTAGGGGTGTATTGCAATATGGTAGTTTCCAAGGATGGATGACTTCCCAAAGGATACTATAATGCATTTCTTGGCATTTAGTTTTATTCTATGGTTCTGACACCAGTTGTTTGTTTGTGTCAGCCCTTCCTGGAGAACATCTGTGTCAGTGTGGGATTCACTGACAGCTCCTAATTTGCAATCATCTGAACATTTAGTCAGCCAGAAGCCACTGGCATTGGCCTTGACTTTAGAGAAGTAAATATGAAAAATAAGTGATCCCAGAACTGATCCCTGAGGGACTCCAATTGTGACTAGCCTCTTTGTAGAGGTGGACTTCCCAGTTCTAACTTCCTGGGTCCTATCTGTGAGCCAGATGGCTATCCACCAGGTAACATAATGGTTTGTCCTAACCTCTTGAGTTTGTCAACAATACCCAGGTGGGGTATTGTGTTATATGCCATGGCCAGGTCAAGGTAGGCAGTCTGAATGATTTTGCCCTCATCCATTGCTTTGGTAACCTTCTCAAAGAAGTCTACCTGGTTGAGTAGACATGACCTGCCCTTGATGGAATCAGACTGGGTTGGGTCTGGTGTCTGGAGATTTCCTATGTCATTATTAATCATTTCCATGATAATTCTTTCCATGGTTTACATTTGAGACTAGTGTGGCTTATCAATCTGTAGCTTTCAAGGTTTGTAGATGGCCCACCTTTGTGCAGAAGGAAAAATGTTGCTGTTCTTCATTCATGAGACATGAAGCCTGTTTGGTGACTTCAGTTAATAGCAATTCCAGAGGGTCTGATAGGTCATATTTCATGGTATTTAGAAAGCATCCTGAGAAATTGGGCCCATTGATGAACTGGTCTTGGACTTAGAGAGAGCATTAAGGATCTGTTCCCTAGTGATAGCAAGTGGAGATATATTTGATGGTATTTCCTGAAGGATGATTGAGGAGGAGAGAGGGGTAAAGTTGTAGCTGAATTTGTCAGCCAGTAGGTTTGGTATATGTTCTGGCTTGGTATAGGTGTCTACATTAACAATGAGCTCTACACACAATTGTGTATTGCCTTTGAGGTTGTGGACACACCTAACGAATGCCTTGTTGTTGTCCTTGGCATGGGAGACCAAATTTACCGCAAATCTGTCTTTGGTAGACATTATTTGTCCTCTGGGATTGATGAGAGTGCTTTTATCCTGCTGGGTACTGCATCTCCTAATTTTTGCCATGATTTTCTTTCTTCTGTTATATAACCTAATGATGTTGTGATTCCAACAGGGTGACTTGTTTTTTTAGTTATTCTCTACTTCTTCCTGGGGGGGGGGGTACAGGTGCCTCTATGCAGCTATTAACATGCTTTTATAGGGCTTCTGTGAACAGTTCCATAGAGACAGCATTGTTCTTGGGGTTTATGAGGCCTTGAAATTTTTCCAGGTTATCACTTAATAGTAGGAAGGCAGCCTTAGAGTAGTTCCTGAATATTCAAGGGTTAGCTGAGGTTGGTTACAGGTTTTATTTTTACTTCAAAGGAGATCATTTTGTGGTCTGACCTTACCAGAGAAGACATTACACTATGGGGAATGCATCACTCTTCCATATTAGTAAGACCAGATCCAGTATGGTTGCACCCATAATGAATGCACAGACAATCTGGTCCGGGGCGTTGTGTTTACAAAATCCAGGAATCTCTGTGCTTGTATGTTTGGTGTCATATATGACTCCCAGTTAATAGTGGGGTAATTAAAGTCACCCATGGATATGGTATTGGGTTGGCTGGTGAGTGCTTCTAACAAGTTTAAATACATGATATCAGTTTCCTGGGTCATACAGGGGAACCTATAGCTTGCAAGAAAGTGGTATTGGATTTTGCCAGTGGTGATTTGAACTTGGAGAAGCTCAAGTGCATTGTCCTGTTTGACCATCCTTGAGGCATTTTTTTATGTAAAACAAGGAACCTCCACCTTTAGTCCTTGTCCATTCCTGATTGACACTGATATGCCTCTGATAAACTAAGTGGGGAAGTCATCTTATATTTGTTCTCTTCATGTTTTAAAATTTTCACTATGTTTGGATCTGGTGAGCTTACCAGATATGTATGCACTCTTACAATTGCAGGTCTGTACATGTAATCAATTTGGCGGTTCATATTGCCTTCAGAACAAGGAATACACTGACTTTTTGTATGGTTTACCTTCATATCAGCGATCCCAATATGGGTGAAATGGCTTCCGCGAATACCGAAGTGTGAACGTCTCCAACGCTGAATTCCACATAAATGAACGGCAAAACCTCACCCCTTTTTGACCCATGGTAGCACTGGTGTGGAGGTGTGGCATGGCTGGAAACGTCAAAATTCCACATTATTTCAACATTTTAAAATTTTCGCGCTTTGGTTTCACGGAAACAGTTCAATTAAGTGACTGGTCTTTTATGTGTGATCGACGATATGAAGGTAAACCTTTTTGTATATCATTTGATAAGCATGAAGCACTTTTCTTGTTTTCCTGTACAACTGATCTAATGCCTTTTGGAGTCAGTCAATCACTCCAAACTGAAAGTTATAACAGCAAAAGCAAACTGGTTTATAGCTTGGATTTTGTTCCTATATGTCAGGGCTGTTGTCAGTATTAATTTGTCTTATAAGATATTCCTTACTGAGTTTTGTTCACATTTGTTCATGTTTTATTTTTGATCCTTCATCAATTCCCAAATATTTATCACTGCCTCCTGCTCAAGTTTCTTCAGATTACATTTCTGTCCCAGACTGATATTTTCTTGGTACTGCAGCTTTTCTGCTTTAAATGTTGCTTTTGCACATTTATCTAGACCAAATGACATCCTTATATAATCTGAGAAAGTTTTGACTACTTGCAGTTGTGCTTTTAGCTCCTCATCTGATGAACTACACAGTTTTAAGTCATACACAAAAAGAAGATGAAAAGTCTTTACACTTTGTTGATTTCTATGAGCCAAATTGTAACCATGAACTAATCTGTTAAATAGACAGAGTAATAGGTTAAGGGTAAGACAAAATAGCAGCCATATTCCCATTTGAATTTTTATATTGGGCTAATAATTTGTCCCTTATCATGACTTAGCTGCAAAATGGTTTGCCATTGTTTCATGGTCATTATAATGTAATTGAACAATGTAGGGTGATACTTATACTGCTGTAAGTACTCCTGTATCCATGAAGGTGGGATGCTGTCATTTTTTTTGTAGTCTGTCCATGTCATACTTAGATTCTTCCCCATTTTACAATTCTCCATTATGACTTTATTGAACAACAAATGACCCTTTGTTCCATATGCCTTTCTTTTGTTATTCTTTTAATCTATTGCTATGATTGAGTTTTCTAATAAATAACTATAAACTCTGTTGGTGTCAATTCCAGTATATAGTTTATACATCATTGGAAGGGAGGTTATTGGTCTATACTTTTTTAACTTTTTATTGCATTTTAAACCAACTTGAACAATAATTACAACAATTTAACCATCAAATAAATAACAAATAAAACTACATACAGAGTCCATAACAAATATTGACATTAGATCATAGCATTAATACTTTTCTAATAGATCTTTATGTGTTTGCCAAGATAGTTTTTTTATGAGTAATATTGGTAGTTCTATTATGCAAAGTTTGTAGTTCTTTGCTGCATACATTTTTTTGCTAGACACATAAATTTTGAAAAAGAGAGGACATTTCTATATTTGCAATTCATTGTAGTAACATTTATGGCAATAGCCAGCATCAACCATAACAGAGGCACTTGTGTTCTAGGAATAGGATCTGGAATTGGAACATTGAATAGAATCAAATAATCTGTAATATTGCACTTATCTGACCATAAGGCTTTGGCAAAATTTCCAAGTACTTTCCAAAATGAAACAACCATTTGACATTCCAAAATCATGTTTCCAGTCTGCCTCCAGATCACTATTACATCTGCAACATCTTAGATTTTCTTTTTTGTAAAAAGGGCTATTTTGTGTTGTATTAGAAAACTCCTATGCAAATACATCCAAGTAAAAATTCTCCAGTAAATAGAGGATGTGGAATTACTTGCAGATTTTAGATACAACTTTTTGTAAGCTTCTGAAAACATTTCTTTATTTATTTTTGTAGAATAATCCCAGTGAGACACATCAAAGCCTATAATTTCAGATCTCAATATTCAATACATTATTGACAAATATGATATATATATATATATATATATATATATATATATATATATATATATATATATATATATATTATATATCACTGTTAATTTGGAAAAATAATTCTAATATCTTAGGTATGGCTTTAGTATTAATAACTAATGGTATTTGCAGATTATTATTTAAGAATTCCCTTAAAGTCAGTATACTCAACCAGTTATTTTTATTTGCATTATACCTACCTAAAAGCTTTTCTACAGTATTTGTTTTATGTCCATCTAAAATTTGAAAACAGAATTTTAGATTGCTTTTGATAAGATTAGTTATTATATTTACATTAAAGGATTTCAGACATCTATTAGTATAAGCTATAGGAAACATCAAAAACACCAATTGTTTGACCAAGTACTTATTATTCATTACTGAATTAAATACATTTAATATATGCTTGATGCCAGAAGTATAATCACTGGAATTTCTGTTATTTTTACAGTAGTCTTTTAGAACCCAATATGCTATACTAATGCTTGGTGAAATATTAAAGTTTATATGAGATAAAGTATTTGAAGATAGAATTTCTTCATGTAAGAATTTCCAACTTAAGCTATAAGTTGACTTTTAACTAAAGACTTGCGACATTTAGAATATCATATTTAAAATAAAGATCAGTATTAGGGAAACCAATGCCACCCTTTTCCCAACTTTTTATATGCCAGTCATAAGATATTCTTGATTTTGGGATACCATAAAATTTTAATAATATAGAATTTAACCTTTTAATAATTTGTAGGGGGTAATAAAAACAATGACTGAGCAAGGTATAATATTTTTGGCAAGATTATCATTTTTATTAGTATAAGTCTGTCTTCTATTGAGAAGTAAATTTTATTCCAACTTTCATCTAGTTTTGAAATAGCATTAAATAAATGTTTATAATTTAATGAAACTGATTCTTTCCATTTGTTTTTTTAATTCCTAAGTATTTAAGCTGCTTATTTCCCCAATTAAATTCTTTGTAATGTTTTTAAAGTGGGGGTTTCATTTTTGTTTATCAACATTGTTTCTGTTTTTAATATGATTAAATTTAGACCAGAAATTTTCTCAAATAATTTTATTGATTTAACAATATTTTCTCATGAAGATTCAACATTACCAGTAGTCAACAAAATGTCATCTGTAAATAGTTTGATTTTAGAATTATAATTATCATTAATAGGGAAAGCTTCCATTCCATTGTTATTCTTGATATATGCAGCAAAGAGTTCTATTGATAAGGCAAACAATAATTGAGATAATGGGCATCCTTGCTTGGTTCCTTTTAGTATTTTGAAAGAACTTGAAATGAATGATCCAATTTTAACAAAGGAGAACATATTATTATACAGTTTCATTATTTTTATAAAGCTTAAGGAAAAATTATAATCTTTAAGTACTTTTTGCAAATATATGCAATTAATCGAATCAAAAGATATATCAATGTCAAAACTTAATATCGATATTTCTTTTTATTTTTATTAGCAATATCTGTTAAAGATAAAAGCCTAATGATGTTATCTTGTACCTTTCGTCCTAAGATAAAACCAGTTTGATCTTTATTAATTAGCTTTGGTATTATACTATTTAATCTTTTAGCTAGAATAGCCATTAAAATTTTATAATCTACATTTAATAAGGAAATGGGATAATAAGAAGTACAACTCTTAGGAAACTTGCCTTGTTTTAAGATAGGGGGTATTAAAGAAAATGTCCATGACGGTGGGATATTTAATGAACTTCTGACTTCATTAACTGCATCTAACAAAACCTTCAACAAATTATCTGGAATTATTTTATATATCTCTGAAATTAAACCATCAAGACCAAGAGTCTTATTATTTTTCAAACTTTGTATTTGTTCTTTTAGTTCTCTAAGAGTAATGGGTTTATCTATTTTATCATTTTATTTGTTACTTTTTGTTTTATATTCTGTTTTAAAAAAATATCTATTATATTACTATTATCTAGCGTTAAATTCTTATTATTGATTTCTTCAAAATGTCTCCTAAAGGCTTCTATGATTCTTTGAAATCTATTGCTTTTTAAACTTATTATCTACTTTGTATGTAATTTCTTTAATATGGTTAATGTTGTTTAATGTCTTTGACCCAATTGCTAATATATGTCAATTTTTAGGATTTATAGCATATGTCTGTAACAAGGCGGTGGTGGTGCAATGGTTAGCATTGTCACTTCACAGAAAGAGGTTCTCCTGTTTGATTTTCAGCTGGAGTGCTTTCTGTGTGGAGTTTGCATGTTCTTCCCATGGTCAAGTGACATTTAAAGACATTCAGGTAGGTGCATGCATGAATGGGTGTGCCTTCTTTGAAGGTTGGGCATTGGGCTGGAAACTCAGCACCGTAAAAATCTACTGCCAATCATTAGTAGACCAGAGTTCTGCTGTGGTGACCCCTAACCGGGAAAAGCCGAAAGACATTACTTTAGTATATGTATGTAACCTAAGTTTCTCCACGTTTATCAATACTTTGTGATTTAGTATTTCCATGTATTTTTGATTCAATGTTTTCAATTGAGTAGTTACATCTCTATCTGAAGGTTTTAATTTTAATTTCAGACTATCAATTTTCATTTAAAGAACATTTATTATCTTAGTATTATTTTGAAAAATACCAACTTTTTATTCTAATGTAAATGTAAGCTTTTAATGTGTCCCATAAAATAACATCAGAAACTTCACCATTATTATCAGTGTCCAAAAATGTTTAATTCATTTAGGGACCATTCCCTAACTCCTTAAATTTTAACTATATATACCAGTATTATTTGCCAGAATACTAACTTATTAGGTTTTAGATTAAGTTTAAAGGTGATGACATTTTGGTCAGACCTTGGACATAATGTGTAGATACTTCTTTAACTTTCAGTTATAATCCATTATATGTAAAAACTTTATCTATATTTGTTAGGGTGCCATATCTATATGACTAGTGAGTATTTGCCAATTTTAGTTCTTGAATATCTCCAAGATTCATTATATTCATGAATTTATTAAGTTGCTTAGCAGTAGCTGTTATTTTAGGTTTTGTGTTTTTAGTGGTATCTGTTTCTGATAGTATGCAATAGAAATCCCCAGCTGATAAGATTTCCCATTTTACATGTAGAGCTATAATATTTTGATATTTCTTTGCTACTTTAGATCCATTTCCAGGAATCCAGTAAATATTAACAAATGTGTATACTTTATAACCTATTTGAAATACAACCAATCCCATCATTCCACTTTTGTCAGTATAGAAATCAAGTACTTTAGGCATAGTCTGTGATTTCTTCCAAAGTATTGTAGTGCCTCTCCTTTTATTATTATAAGGAGAGTTCAAAAGTATTGAATATTCTTTACAAGCAAGCTTGTCTAGATCTTTTTTTAATAAATGTGTTTCTTGTAAAAACAATATATATTAGCTTTATTCACTTTAAGATACTTAAATAAACTCCCTCTCTTCAAGGGGTTATTCAAACCATTTACATTTAGTGAAAGGCATTTATATACTGTCATTTCTGAAATGTAGTAAGTCCAGCAAAATGAAATAGTCATTTTTATAAATTAGGCTATAACTCACTTTAACATTTTTTGTTATGGACAAAAACTTGAAACCAATCAATAACAATATAGTAAAACTATTTACAACCCTAACATGGAATGCATCATTCCTGGTTCTATGACACAGTCACACAAACCACCCTTTAGCATCCCTTAATATTTCACTATCCACTATTTGCTTCTACCTCGAAAGGTAGCCATTCACTAAGTTAAATTATCTCATGTAGCTTCCCTTTAATAATGATTTACAATTAGCTACTTAAAATTAATTCCCCAAACAACTTAAAGTCATTAAATATAAATTAAAATACATCCGTGTATTAATGATACATCAAAATAGAATCAGTTTTCCTATAAGTCCAACACATCAAGACAAATATTAACTCTAAAACAAATATTAACATTTTCCAGATCAACCATAGACATGTAAAGTATTATCACATGACTCCACCAATCTTATCTATTAAGGTTCCATAAATTAGTATAGCTATATAGCATATGTATTAACATGAAATTTGTTATATTTAAACAGTATCTGTATACATAATCCAAACCAGTAGAAATACGCCCAACAAATGGATAAAAGTTCCTGTGATACAAAAAATAAAGTAAATCAAATATATAATCCAATGCATACACAGGAACCAGAACAGCAGTCACTTCTGACAAAAATGAAATGAAAGACCAGGTAGCTCAGCAAAAACGACCAACACTATAATAAAATTATAAAACAAATTTATTCCACATGGAAAGTAAGCGCTTTCACCCGAAGGCTTCTTCAGACTGTAATCCCATTCATAAAATACAAACTTTAAATAACAGCATATAACATCTGATAGGTTCATGTCACACATACATCATAAAAAATATGAAATTTAAAACAATTGACTTATAAAATTCACAAATAAACCTTATTTACTGTGTTTATCCTAAAATACATATATACAAGATAAACTTATTATACCAATTGCAACACTGATAATAAATATCATGATTTAGGTTTAAATATTCTTCTTTTACGTAAAATGGGCTTTAACTGAATTTTATCATTCAGCCCTGGGGATTTATCTGCTCTACAGCGGATAATCCACCTTAATTCACATTCCTGGGTATAGTTGTCAATATCACCCCCTCTCATGTTGGAATTAATGGTTTGTATAACACAAAACTTAAAGGAATATGATATTCCTAAATGTTTACAATGTTTAGCTAGAGCATTGTGTTCATATCCAATATGCATATGGTAAACATGCTCCCTCATGCGTTCTCTAAGATGCCTATTGGTTTTACCAATATAGAACACTGTACATAATGTACATCTAGCTAGATAAACCACGTTACTACTTAGACAGTTGGTCTTAGTGTGAAACAAAAATTCACGTTTAGTTACAGGATGTTGAAATATCATATTAGTGTCTGTATATTGCCACTGATTACAGCTATTACAAGGTACAGTATTATAGTCAAAGGAGTTGAGTGTAACTTTATTCATTTTCATAGAAGAATGACATAGAATACGTTTCAGATATGGCTTATTTTTAAAGGTGAATTTAGGTCTTACGCCCACAACTTCATTAATGTCACTATCAAGTAAGAGGGTATCCCATTGTTTCACCATTGACTCTTTGATGTATTCTGCATCTTTTGTAAAGTACATGGGTATCCTAACTTCACAAATCTCAGGAGTTTGAGTAGGGTTATCACCATTACCACAATCTGAGAAATATGGTCGTGCCCTTGTATCTCTTAGCTTATTGACTTCCATAATGGCCTGATCAAAGACTTCTTCATTATAACATCTCTCAGCAAATCTAACCTTAAGATCAGATAGCTCTTGTAAATATCCTTCATAAGATGGATTGAGTCTAGATGCCCTCATAATCTGCCCTTTTACCACATTGTTAAAAACATATTTGGGATGCATACTATGTCTATGTAAAAGAGTATTCCTGTGGCATGCTTTCCTATGGATAGAGGTATTCAAAAGGCCATTCTCAAGTCTGATTATGTTAACATCTAAAAAAGATATTTCTGACAAAGAGAAACATAAGGTAAATCTCAGGTACCCTGTCAAATTATTCATAACATTGACAAAGTCTAAGAGACTAGTTTCATCACCCTTCCAAATCAGGAAGAGGTCGTCTACAAATCTTCTATAGAATCCAACATGTCTTTGAAAGGCCTCCAATGGAAATAAGAGTTTCTCCTCCCAATCTGCCATTACAAGGTTGGCGTAGCTATTGGCACAAGGTGTGCCCATAGCCACGTCATCCTTCTGTAAACAAATGTTCTCATGAAAAATTAACACATTATTATACAATACTGTCTCTAAGAACAAAGCCAAGAGATCGATTTTCTGTCTACTAAAATCTGATTTTATATTCAAATATTGTTGTTTTCTAAGTACACCTAACTCGTTAGGTATGACAGTAAACAAACTGGTAACATCAAGGGTGACTAAAAAATAGTGATTATGATCATCTATGGTCTTAGTATCATTACCAATTACTAATGGTAATATTCACTTAATAGTTCAACCCAAAAATTATACATTTTAGAAATACAAAAAATCATTTATATACTCATTCTTACCCATAGTAAATACACACATCATACCACAATTTACAAGATATATTCCATCACCTTAAACTCTAAATCAAAGTATCACCTATAAATATCATGAACCATAAATAATAACTCACATGGGTACACAATTCTCACACAACTTTATCAAGCCATGTAATCAGGAATGTCCATCAAAATACGTTAATAATAATATCACTTTTTACTTAAGTGTATATATATATATATATATATATATATATATATATATATATATATATATATATATATATATATAGGGTGCCAGTGCACTTACATCTGTTTTAAATTGCATTTCATTCTTCATGTTATTCTTTTAGACTAGAATTTTGGGACTCATTTGAGAATATACTTGGAGAAAGGTAATATTATTCAACAAATAAAGAGATCATATTGCTTCAAAAAAATCCATAAACATACATTTTGTGTTTTTCATGTATTATATTAATGAGTGTGCACATTTAATTCTCTTATCAGCATTTGTTCCCTTTAAGTTCCTTAGTATGCATCTTCAAATGTTTCATCCTAAATAAAGATATTTTCCCATAAACATGAAGCTTAATATTACCTCATTTATGTTGCCCATGTTATAAATATTTACTTTTAATCTACAATCTTTCTTTTTATTAGAAAAGCAAACTTACACAAAAAAGAAAAAGAAGAAAAGAAAACTATTTAAAGTTTCATAAAGTTTTAAGAGTATATTGCCTTTAAAAAAAAACTCCTGCTGTTGTTTTAATACAGCATTGACTGGATGCTTGTGCCATTTATTATTTCTTTTAACAATAAAAATCATCAAACATTTTGCCCTGGCTCTTATATTTACTTTGAAATGAAATTGGTACAAATATTGCTTATTAAATAGTAAACGTTCAATAAATAACAACTTTAGCTTAATTTATAGCTGTTTACAGCTTACTGTTTTAACATTCCATTGCAAAGCTTTCTTTGGAGGTTCACAGGTCATCGCTGGGTTCCTGACATCTCTGGTCATTCGCACATCCTCAGTTCATCCTGCTCAGTCATTTACAGCTTGCGATTCCATTCAAGATCATTACACAAGGAAAAAACTTGTAAACCTGTGTCTTTAAGAGTGGGAAACATTATCCAAATGTTGTCAAAGTCTAAAGCAAATGTTTGTGACTGCATAAATGCAAGTAAAGCATTTGAAACAGCAGCAATTAAAATGGATAAAATAAAGTGCTATAATGTTATTTAAAAGTTATATACTGATTTCTAAACAAGCTTATTTTATATTAAAGCACTTGACTTTAACTATTAAGTTAAAAAATCCTAATACTTATATAGTTTGATTGTTTATCAAAACACCTTAAAAAGAAAGCATTTAATTCATTACATCCGACTGACACTTCCAGGTGCATCTACAGTTAACTCCTACTGACACCTCTAGGCATCAAATATTACTTGTTCATATTTGTATCAATAATTCCAAAACAATGCTATTTGCAAGGTTTTAAATATTTCATCTTGAAGCTTTCACAATGGCAAATCAACTGCATTAATATGTGACCTCTGTCTAGTGCAGGTAAATAGATATTAACTGCTGCTTTTATTATATTAATTTATACAGATATAATTTTCACATTTTTCTAAATATTTCAACAACCAAGTAACACAGACAGAACTCATTATTCTCATATGAAAGCTCTCAGCTAGATTGAATGGTTGCTGAGATATTTAAAGTTATTTACAAAATATTACAAATGTAATAGTTACTGTGTTTACTGTGACTTATAAAATATGGTTTAAGACCTAGAACCTACAGAATACTACCAGAGGGCTGAGCCTAGGGTTACCATAATGCTTTGTATATAAAGAAGGATGAAAAACATGTGCTGCTACCAGTAAAAAAAAAAAGGTCTGTAGTTTTAGTCCTAAGACATCCTAAGAGGATGAAATAAAGGGATTGAAAGGACGCATAGTGCACTGAGGAAACCTGCTTCTAACTCAACAAATACTCCACTTAGATCCATAGTTATAACATTTCTTTCATTTCTGGATAAGGAACTAATATTAAAATCTGCTTGGAGAAAATCACCCTTAAAATACAATCAAAGCCTGATAAGGTTTGACAATTATTATTCTTCCAGAATACTAGAACAAAGGAAAAAAGTCTGGCCAATAATAAAACTGTTTGAAACAAAACAACATTAAAGCGCAGCTGGGCTTTCCAGCCAAGATACAAATACTTTTTGCCAATGAGATGAGAGCCTTTAATGACTTAGAAGAAACTACTACCTTCATTAAAAATGACATGGTGTATATCCCAGAAGAAATGGAATGGATGGCTCCTTCTCTTAAAAGAATAAAAGAAACAAATCCTTGGACTGATGCTAGAAAGAAGAAACAAAACTGATTCCAAGATAGCTGTCCCAAAAAATAGCTCTTACAACTACATCTCTCAAAGTATCAACTATGGTACATCACTTGGCATCTGTTTTTATTTAAAAAAGGAGAGATTCTTAAACAGCTGAGAAACAGTAATGATTTATTCAGAATGTTCAAAGAGTCCAATAATTCTTCACAAACAAACATAGGTCAAGATGGGTTACTATTTACATTATATATAAGCCAAACAAAGCAACATATAATACAAACATATACGTTTCTATTCCCCTACTTGAACTCAATGAATACTTATCTCGTTCATTTTTTATTGATTTTACTTATAAAAATGTAATTAATTAACTTATTCAACAAGGTACCATTCGTCAGAGTTCAGACTCAAATGTAACAAATTAACATCATGTATAATAGCAGTAACAGTAGAGTGTTTTGAAAAAAAATGTCATAGAGACTTAATGCCTTCTGCAGTTAAAGTATGATTTAGAAATGTCATGTATATCCTGGTTAAATAATAGTAGCAAGCTCTTAGTACAAATGTCATCATTATTATGTCTAAATATAGTTAATATCAATTATGCCAGGTATCACAGCTATGAGTGCTGTTTAATCAATCCTGATATGGTGTGCGTGGATGCAGCTGTGTCTGACAGCTAGTATAAATGTCATTATTATTCTGTCTAAACATAGTTAATATCAATTATGGCAGGTAGCATTGCTTCGAGTGCTGTTTGATCAATCCTGATATGGTGTGCATGGATGCAGGCATGTCTGGCAGCTAGTACAAATGTCATTATTCTGTCTAAACATAATTAATATGAATTATGGCAGGTATCATAGCTTCAAGTGCTGTTTGATTAAGCCTTATATGGTGTATGTGGATGCAGCTGTGTCTGGCAGCTGTTATATGTTGCCATTTTCATCTTTGGAAAGCTGTGGGTTGCGGCTTGTGATCGAGGTTTACTGATGCTTGTGTATTAGGAAGAGACATTTGGTGTTTTAGCTTGGATCCAGGGGAAGGGGAAGGGGAAGGGGGTAGATAGAACTGTGATTTGGGATATTTTGGCAGACAATGGTTTGTTTGTACATCTGCTGAGTGAGAGTTGGGAGGGCTGGAGAAGTGTGTTGTCTCTTGTTGTGGCGGCTTGTTGGGAGTTTTTTTTTTATCTGCTTGCTCTCTGTTCTTTTCCTTGCTGCTGCCTCGCTGAAAGGGAGGGAATTTAGGCTTGAAGTTGCAGTGAAGTGAAGCTTTGCTTCAGGTGCTTCATGTGCCTCTGGTATGCAGTACACAGACACATTAACAAAAACAGATGCTCCCATGTTGCTATGGTAATGGGGACAGAGTGACGATAATGCTTAACTGCTCTGAGGAGCCTCCGAGATGATTCTCGGCAATGAAGTTTTTGGGTTTAAAAAAATATATAGAATAAAAGACCTGTATTAAACCACATGTACACATATTGATGGTCTCCCAACACTTTGTTTAGCTCATTAAGTTGATTCTAGATATAAAAAAAACCACACACAATAGTTATGTAATGTATGATTTCAGTAAATCTAGACATAAAATATATAATCATCATATAAGATGAAGCAGTCTGCTGAATTTAGATATTAAAGGCAGGATTTAATAACATGGGCTTGTGTGTAATAACTCCACATTGAACATCAAGAGGAAGCATGATGATTTTCTTATATAAGTAAATATGCATAACAAGTCATGTAATTGCTTTAACTTGAATTGTAGTTCTTGTAACCCATCTTGACCATATATAATACTTAAGCTGTTACCAAGGTAACTAATGTTTTATTCATGACATCAAACTGACAAAGTTGTTTAAGTGAAACAATAGAAGCCTGAACTAGGAATGTCACAGAATGTAACAATCACATTCTGAACAAATAGTATTAAATTGACAATAATCACTCAGTTTAACCTTTGCTGATTATACAAAATAGAATGTTGCCATTTAAATCTAAAAACTTTCAGTATATACCATAAAATGGGAAGTTATGAATATGGAAAGGGAACTTGTAATCATTAATTGCAATAAGTGAATTTATTGTTTTTAACCTATAATTTCACTCATTTTATAATAAGAAATGACAGATATGAAAATCCTTATGTGTAGGAAATGGGAGAAGAGGGATGCATTGATAATTAAAATGCACTAACTTTCATCAATGTTTACATAAAACAAACTTGATGCTTTAAGTAAGTTAGCAACAAACAAAGTGATTAAGATCTCTAAGATCAAACCACCAAAACCTAATCACTGCCTCCAAACCCAATCGTCCTGCTGGACAGCTTCTGCTATCATTTTCATTAGCTAAAAATGGAATTCTCAGCCATCCTCTCTAAGGACTTGTGAAAGCTTTGAAACCTTTAAAACTCTGCTACACTCCTAACTTTCTTCCAACTGGAAATGCAACTGTTCTCTCCCCACATAGCCTTATACTTTTCCCTCCCCATAAACTTTTGTCTACCTCTGAGAATAAAGCTAACCTAACGTAATTGTAAATAATGTAAACTTACAACTGCACAACCCACAAATAACCTCTACCACCTTTTGCTCTCTTTCTCTTCTTAATCTTTCCCCTTCACATCTTACTTTCCTCTGCCTTCCTAAATTTCAAATACCTTATAATCAGGGAACTTATTTCTCTTCTTTAGCTTAAAATAAAAACTGTAACCATGATTTCTTCACTATGATTTTCCTGTACCTACACTATATAATACCATCCTAAATACTTTGACACTATGAAACCAAAGAATTTATGTTGTTCTCTAACACAAAATGATATTTTAATTGTGTTTTTCTTTACTTTGATTGTAACTGAATACACTATGTAACACAGAGATATTTAATTGTATTTCTTTACTTCATTTTGATTGTAACTGTGAATTACACTATGTAATTGTTTTCTCCTCAGGCCTCCACTGAAAATGGTCTCCCTGAGCCCAATAGACCTCCCCAGTCATCAAACTGAAATAAATAAATTACTTAAATTCCGGTAAACAATGAAATATAACTTCTGATATATCCAGTAAAATACATTGTATTATAAACATTAGGTATTAATAGTATTACCATCTATTTATATTAAGTACTAAGTTTTGAAAGACTTCATCAATAAGGGTGAATATGTTAAATAACGGTGTGCTATAATCTTTTACTGAGGTATTATATATGATACATCCTACTTTACTATGATTGAATTGCTTGTCATCTATCTTTCATGTAAATATTAATTGCTTATACAATAAGAAGAAATTTATATTGTATTAGAATTCTGTCTAATCTACAATAGTACTATACCTGTTCAAAATAATATAAATATTGCTTATTCCTATTATAAATATTCTCCATATGACAATTCAATTTATGGAGCTCAGATATTCTGGACTGTCAAGGTATGAGTGATAATCTGATGGACTTAGGTTTATCCATCAGATTAGCAATGATTTTCATTCCATGGCTAGTGTGGATCTTAGTTTTGTTAACATTTATTAATTTAAATTTATTTCACAAAAACATTTTTAGTATGCCTGACCAAAACATTACTTTGTTGATAAACACAAAAAGTATAAAACTGATAATTTCCTTTAAAAGCTCAAACATATACTTCATAGTTATCAGAGAAAAATGTTTAATAGTCACAATAAAACAAAAAAAATGTTGTATCTTTGTTGTATCTTTTGGCTTCTCCCGGTTAGGGGTCGCCACAGCAGAACTCCGGTCCGCTAATGATTGGCAGTAGATTTTTACGTACCGACTTGCCAGGCCTGACACACAACCTTCAATGAAGGTACGGCCATTCACGCATGTCTCCACACAGAAGATGCTTTAGCTGAGAATCGAACAGGACAATGTCTTACTGTGAGGCGATAGTCCAAATAACCTAAGATGGATGTAACTTTATTATCTTTAAATACCAATGGTTTAAACAATCCTAGCAAGAGATCAAATCTACTGAAATATTTAAAACTGAACAAAGCACAAATTGTCTTCCTTCAAGAAACTCAAAACAAATGACAACTACAAATGGAATCCTAAGGAATATATGATATTGGCACACTCCACTTATAAGACAAAAACAAACTGAGTAACAATTTCATGAAAAACAAATGTGATTAACCCAAAAATCATTTATAACTATGAAGATAAAGAAGGCCTTATAGCATTAATAATAGTTAAATATAATAACAGAATATGGACCATAGCCAATCTATACTGGTTCCCAGGTATTGGATCAGGAACTGTTAAAAAACACTTGGATTTCACTTCCAATAATTATATAGGCAATTTAATATTAGGAGGAGATTTTGACAGTATATTTGATATTTCTGAAACTACAAATAAAAGTCCACTGCGTACATCTGCTGTATCAAAAGCTTTAAACAAGTGAGTAGAATTATTGCATCTTGTAGATACTTTCATATTTAAAGAAGATAAACCTTTGTTGTTTTCCCATCAAGATCATAGATTTGGTACCAAAACTAGAATAGATAAAATATTTGCTGCCCATGACTTACACTCTAAAATCACTAATTTCTCAATCAATCCCTGCCCCTTTTCAGACCAGAATTCATTGATACTAAAACTTCAAAATGAGTACAAACTATTAATCTTTAACTCCAGAATTCCAGCATATATAACTAAAATTAAAGAGTTCAAACCCTGATTATTATCTGAATTACATTTCTTCTTAGATATTAATTGCACCACAGAGATAAATAAAATAATGATATGGGACTCATTAAAAGCTTACATATATGGTAAAACCCTAAGTTGGTATAAAAAAAATCAGAGAATGGGATTTTGAATTATTAGATCTACAATCCAAACTTTTGTCTGTAAAATCTGAAAAAAATCAAAATCATTTGATGAAAAAGAAAGTAGAAGTATTTAACAATAAATACAACAAAAGTCTAACACATAAAACTAGTTTAGGTTTAGAAAAACTAAAAATTAATACCTTGGCCACTTCTCCCAAATATCTACATAATTAATCCACAATAATCAAAATACAATCAAAAGCTAAAAACATTAAAAGTATCTTCCATGAAAAGAACGGGAAAAATGTTTTGGATATAGGTGACATTCTTGATGTCTATAGAAATCACTATATGGAACATTTCCAAAAAGAAAATATATATATATATTGATCAATTAAATCTAGATGAAAAATGTTCTAATATAAAAAAAAAAACAGAAAAATTAAAACTAGATCTGCAAGCACCTGTATCCTACAATGAAATTACAGATACAATAAAAGAGGGTAAAAATAATAAAGCACCAGGTATAGATGGCATAATTATGGAAATATATAAACTTTTTCCTTCAAAGAAACGATCCATCTTCCATAAAACTCTATTAGAAATTCAGTCGCAAGCTTTAATACCACCCTCTTGTAGATATTCCTTAATCACACCCATCCTAAAGGAAAACAAATCCTCAAACCTCTGTATCTCATATAGACCTATATCATTATTAAATAATGAGTATAAGATATTTATAACAATCAAGAAATAAAAACACAGTGGCAAGGAAGCACTAAGAGCTGAACAAAATATTTAATGGATTAAGCGCTTTCATCTGTCCTTTCACAGTGACTTCTTCAGCATAACACATCAAAGTAAAAAGCACAATATAAAGCCTCTCCTTACAAGTAATTATGCATCCAATTAAGCAATTAATTTAAGCCTTAACTACTAACATTTAAAGTGACAAGTGCATTTTCCTGTCTAAATAATGAAGTGCAATACTAAATTGCATACAAAATTTGTCTATAAAATATATTACCATACTAAGAACATCCTAACATATGATTTTATGTTTCAGACAAGACCATTCATAAAATACACTTAAAATGCCTATATTCCATGTAATACCAGTGGATGTATGAGTGCTGTTTAAAACTTTGTTATAGGTGGAATTCAGATTTTAGTTTGTTTGAAAAATAAAATCATATGTTAGGATGTTGTTAGTATGGTAATATATTTTATAGCTGAATTTTGTATGCACTTTAGTATTGCTCTTCATTATTTAGACAGGAAAATGCACTTGTCACTTTAAATGTTATTAGTTAGGGCTTAGATTAATTGATTAATTGTATGCATAATTACTTGTAAGGAGAGCCTTTATATTGTGCTTTTTACTTTGATGTGTTATTCTGAAGAAGTCACTGTGAATGGACAGATGAAAGTGCTTAATCCATTAAATATTTTGTTCAGCTCTTAGTGCTTCCTTGCCACTGAGTTTTTATTTCTTGGTTTTGCACTGAATAGTGATTTGTGGATATGTATGACAATATTAACTAACATAATGAAAATGTCACTATCCAAAACAATAAATAATGATCAAACTGGATTTATATATTATAGACACACACATGACAATATTAAAAGGATAATTTATCTTATAAATTATATTAATAAAGAAGATAAAGAAACACTCATAATTGGCTTAGATATAGAGAAAGCATTTGATTCCCTAAATTGGGACTATTTATTCAAAATTCTGGTGTTATTTGAATTTCCTCCTTCCTTTGTTCATCTACTAAAGAATATATATATATATATATATATATATATATATATATATATATATATATATATATATATATATGCAAATAATTTAGCATATGCTAAACTAGGTCTTTCACCTCTGAATCTATACATATAACAAAGGGTACTAAACAAGAATGTCCCATGCCCTGATTCTATTTGCTTTGGCTATTGGAATATTGGCAGATTCAATACATAACAATACAAAAATCAAAGAAGTAGATGTTCATAAACATAAAGTAATGGTCTTTGCTGATTACATATTATTAATATTATCCAATACAAAAGAGACATTAGAAGAATTAGATATTTTAATTGACAGATTTTACATGACTTCAGGACTCCATTTCAATAAATCAAAATCAACATTTTTATTTTTAAATAAAAAAAAATGCAGACAAAGGGGAATCACATTATAGGGAAACAAATCTACTTTAAAATGTCTAGGAATTAAGTTATGCAAGGATAATAATGAATAAGTCTCAAAACTACAATAATATCATCAATACAATTAAAATCTCTGTGGAAAAGTGGAACAAAATAAAATTAACATTTGAAGATAGACTACAGTTAATAAACATGGTTTTACTACCCAAGATTCTAGATATAGTTTTGGCAATACAACTGTTACCAGAAAGGAATATACTCAAAAAAAATAAACTCATGCCTAATAAAATGTATAAGGGTTCCCAAAAGAAACAGAATAGATTTAATACATCATATCAGACCATGGAAACTGGGAGGATTATACTTTCCTGATATAGAAACATATATAAAAGCATCAATATCTAAAACAATTTCAGATTGGTTAAGTCCAAATTATTCTGCAAATTCGAAAGAATTACTAACTGTAATATCAATAAATGAATTTGATTTACAAAAAAATTCAAATAACAGATAAAAACAATTTGCCATGGCATATATTATGTATTAGTATGCAATATAACATAGCTAAGCGAACTAAAACTCATATGATTAATTATTACATTAACTCATTTATGAAAATTATTAATGCAAATATAGATTTCAAAATCTGGTTTATCTTTTAACACCATTCATAGTTACAAAGAGCTATCCATATAAAATATACAGAGAAATAATTCATTCCTGGGAACAGAAAGGATTTATTTATTGGTTTCAATTTATCAAAAAACTAAAAGTTCTGGCTATGCAAACAGTAGAAACAACATCAAAATTCCACAACAAGATTGGCTAACTATGCAAAACATTCTGACATATTCACAAGATTTATGCAAATAATTAGTAATTCTTCATTTAAAGAAATACCTAGACTTATGAAATACCTATATGAAATCATAATGACTATGACATGTGAAATAGTATTTTGAAATTTTACAAGATATTGATAAATTATAAAACAACACCCAAATCCTCATATTGAAATTATATAACAAAAGAACGCTCATTACAGCTAACTGAAGAAATTAAATCAAATATTTTATTATCAATAAAACATACATGCTTTACACAATACTGGAAAGTTTTTAATTGGAAATGCTTGCACAGAGCATTCTTAACTCCAGATAGAATTACTAAAATGAATTCTTCCACAAAGGGAATATGTTGGAGGTGTGAGCAAATACACAATGCAGATTGAAATCACATTTTTTTGACTGTGTTAAAATTAAGCTATTTTGGAATGGTATTAAAAACATTTTACAAGCTTTATTTAATGAATAATTTAACTTAGCTAAAGCTCTAGTATTATTAAATGTGTACAAAGGTCCTCACTTTAATGAGTCAAATATGTATCTAGTTTGGACAATACTTGCAATCTCAAGGAAGTATATAATAAGAAGATGGAATACAAACACAATACTGACTTTGGAAGACTTCTACAGACAACAGCATTGTTGGAAATTAAAATTAAATAATTAAGGATTCATCCTAAGCCATTTATTAACAATCCATGGAAAAAGTCTTATCATTAATTGACACTTTACAATAACTGAACAGATACACTCTGATAACTGGATTGATATACCTATAAAGTAATTGTATATATTGACCTCTGTTATAGTGTCAAGCTGATGTCAATAGTGTACATAGTTATTTAAGATGTTATATACAAATACTATGGAATTTATTCAACTGTATTTGAAAAATAAAAAAAAAATGAAAAAAAATACTACCACTATAAAAATAGTTTGTGCTGAAGAGTTTGCCATTTACATTTCTTTAGTACCCTCTATGGTTTCAGAGATATGAACATTTCTTTGAAATGTGAGGATATCATTTGATTCTGTCAAAAGGCTTAGGCTCTGCCCAATGGAAATTGCAGTGCAAACTTCCTGAACTCCTTCGGAGTGAATGAGTTAAATAAATCAGCATTGTGTCCAATACACATATTTAATAATCTTCTTATTACTGGAATGAACATTTATATCATTCCTGCCATTTTGCTGTAAACAAAAAATATCTTAGAACACTGATACTTGAGTGAAAATCAATCATTTGGATTTTTAGTATGGATGAGTTAATATCTATTTAACCAATAGCATTTTGCTTTAGTTTGTAAAGAGGATTTAGTAAAACATTGTTATACTATAAAAAACGATATTTCTAAACCAATTATCACTGTTATTATTTAAGCGTTTTTTTCATCAGTTTAATAATGCAGTAAAGTTTTACCTTCAAAGTTCTGGTGACCATCTATGACTGTTGAAACAATGTATTTATTTATAGTATAACATGTTTTCAGAAAGGAGACAGGCTATACAGGAGAGAATGAGATCTTTATTGTTTCCCTTTGAATTTTTTTACTACTACTTCCTTTTGCTGTCTATCCATTTTAGCTGCATTTCTTTTTAAGCTTGCTAGTGACCAGTCCATTTATTCTTGTTTGTCCAGTAGATTATTTTTCCGAGAAATGTCTAGGGATTCATCTAATGAGCCAAATGTCTTTTGACTTTCAGGTAAAAAAATCCTGATTTTTGCTGGAAATAAAGGTTGAGCCTTGATGTTTGATTTCTTAACACTTTTGATTAATGGGATTCAGACTTTCCTTTTAGACATTAATGATGATGTATAGTCATTGTCAAAGCTAATTGTTTTACTATTAAAGTTATTCAAGAGTTAGATCAAGCTGTTTTCAAAACCAAGTTTTTATCCTGTGTAGAAATGAACTTAACAATTATAGATCTCGGCATAGTTGAGATTTTTTGTAATACTATTTGAAAGAGATCTATGCGGGCTTTCTAACCCAAACAAAAGTGACTCTGGCAATTTCAAGGGTTGTAGTAACCAAGTATTCAGAAAATGCAACATATTGTTACCTTTTTCCTTTTCAGTCATGCAGTACATTCTTATATTTTTTGTCTGGACCTTCTTTCAAGATCATCCACTTTCTCCAAAAGAAAGGTGGTCTGTTTCAGCAGGAATTCAACTTGCTTCTCATTTTCAATCAATTTTCCATCTACACCAGTCAGTGATTCTTGCATGGAATTAATTCACTTATTAGATCAATTGGTACTTATTTTCTTGGCTTACGGTATCCATTTTGCTCTCCAGTTTGTCTATTTTAAGTGAGATTGCTTGTACACTTGATACCAAAGAAAGCAGTTCTTTCTTCATCCCATTTTCTTGTGAGGAAGCTTTAAGTTGATTCATGGCTGCACTTGACTAACTGAACTTATGACAGGAAAAATTAATATAAAGTCCTCCAAAACTGATATTTATAATGGATTTTCTTCACACTTCATTTATTTTTATATAAAAGGTGTTTTGAAGATAGTTTCTTTAGTTTACAGATAATTGTGTCAGGAAAACTTAAAAGAGGCAGAGCAAAGTTTTTGTGCTGCTAACTGCTTGACATCTTAGCCACACCCTCGGTCTATAGTTTTGAGGATAGCTTGAAGGTTCACTCTTAAGGAGGAGTATCATTTTTCTTGTTGTTAACTAGGTTGATGTCTGTTCTGGATGTGCACATAAGTAATTCTTACTCAGGGCTAAATATTGTAAAGATGTAAGACTTTTAGCCAGAAGTTAGGTACTACATCTGAACCTGGGATTTTCCAATTAGGAGCTTTTCTTAATTTTGTTTACCTTTCTCTGGCCATTACTTCATCCTATTTTATAACCTGTACATTTGAGCTTCTTACTGTTCATTTTATTTCTTCTATCCATTCATCATCTTTGTTATGCTCCATAGGGTCTTCATAGATATTTCTCCAAAGTGTGTCTATTGCTTCTTGTTATGGTGATACTTGTATTGCTTTAATTTTGTTTCCCAGTTAACTATAAAACTTTTTTGGGTCATCAATGAATTATTTTTTTTTCTTTATATAAAATACAGTCAATATATCAGTGTTGTATTGGTGAAATCTTGTAAAAAAAAGAGTTGACCTTGTGAAGGTACTCTCAAGTCTTGAGGATGAATTCATTTCCAGAGCAATACTACTCTCCTTTATCATCTCTCCATTTATCTCTCCATCCAGTCTCCAATAGATCTGTGTAATGTACCTAGTTTTTGATGAGTTTCTTTAACCACATATGATACATGGTGGTCAAATTTTAACTGGTCGTTTATGATAACACTCAGTAATTTTGTGTGGTTTACTTGCTCTGTCATGGTGTTATTGGCAGAGGTGATAGTGAAAAGTGTTATTTTGGTTGAGATGTATTTCGGGGTAAATACCACTAATTATGCTTTTTCTTAGGGTTTAAAAGTAGTTGTGAAATATTTAGTCATGTTTCAATCATTAAGAAGGATTCTTATGCAAGGAGTTTAGAGATAGAGTTTTGGCAGAGAAGATTAGGGTCAAATAATCAACATATTGAACTATGGTAGCTGTAGAGCCTGAATGGCTTCTTGAAAGTATCTTTGTTAAATTTAGATAAGTTTCTGACTTGGTTAAATAGGACTAGTTTTGGGTGGAATAGGGGGTATAGATAACAAAGATGGGGTGGTGATCGCTTAGGGAATTAGGTAGAACTCTTTTTTGAAGTATGTTGGTAGGGTTGTTTGTGACTATTCAATGATGAACTCAGAGCTACAGGGTTTGTTATATGTAGTTGGTGTGGTGATTAATTAGGAGAAGGCAAAAATTTGTCAGAAGGTGAATGAGGGTGGATGGTCTGTAGAAGTGGAGTTAAGATTGCAAGAGGTTCAGCTTGCATGTGTACCACCAAGAATAAGTGTTTCATGGCAGCTACTGGCTAAGGTCTAGGACAGGATGTCTTCAATAACAGGGTTGTTATTTGTGTTCCCAGGAGGGATGTAGAAAACTATAATCCAAATGCTTTTTTGCCATTTATGTTCAGGAGGGCTGCCAGTATTATGGAACTGTCAAATGGAGGAATCGATTTGGAAAAGGGACTTATTTGAAAGTTATCTATAAACAGGGTAGCAATGCCTCCTGCTCATTTAGAGATATGATCTTTGTGAAGAATATTATAATGAGGGGATAGATGTTCATTGTTAGTGATGGAAAGTTTCAGACAGCCTTCAATTAATATTAGGAATTCAAGCATGTACTGGGAAATCCATACTGAAGTTCAGATATTTTGTTACATATGCCATGAATAATGTGCCTGTAAAGCTTAAGAATATCTAAAGGATGCCTTGGAGTAGAACTGTGGGGTAAGGGTAAGAGGGATTAAATTAAGATGTGGAAGAAGTACTGCAAAATTATAGGGGTGAATTAAATTGTATTAGCAGTGATTTATACTTGGGTATGGAAGAGGTAGAATGGTAGCTAAAACTGAAAATGCTAGGAGAGAAGGGGAGAAATAAGGAAGGTGTTTTTGTTGAAAGGGTTTAAATGGACTAAATTATGGAGAATTTAAAGTGATCAGGAGGAAAGTTGTAGAGACAAGTAGAAAGTTAGAGGCGTGAGGTGGAATATGATATTATTCAGAGAGGAAAAGTAGTGAAAGAGGGAGGAGCAGTTAATGGAATTTTAAATATGGATTTGATGAAAATGATGGATGGGCTATACTAATATTTGGGAGCAGTTAATATAGGAGTGAGATGCTGTTTGAGTTAAAAGAAACTTATTTATGTTCTAGGATAATAAAAACTTAGAGGAAGGGGATGCAGTATTTAAGTGTAATTTTATGGTAGGGATATATAGTTCAAAGGTACAGAGGGAGTGACAGTGTGTTGTGAAAGAAGTAAATGTGATGGAATGTGATAAAGAGAGCTAGGTGTATATTACATAGGAAAGAGAACATGGGTGCATGGGGTATAAGGATTTTATGTTAGTGCAGATGTAGCCTGTACATTAATGAAGTCATTTGGATGTAGTTGAGCATGGGTGGCATGATGCATTTAGTGGATGTGAGGCTTGGTTAATTAATGTGCCTTATTGGGTTTGGAGATAGGAGTTATAAAATGATTCTTACAGATGGAAATGACAGTGCACAATATTCAGTGGGATAGGTATGTAGTTGATAGCTTCAGCACATAGCAGCTTTATAGTGAAGGATGATGTTAGCATGCTGTATAATAGAGAGAGAGAGAGAGAGAGAGAGAGAGCGAGACTATGAGCGGTAAAGAGTATGTTATATAAGGATTTGTGAAAGGTGTTTGTGGTGATAGATTAGAGGGATAAGTTTTTGATATGGATAAGAAGGTTTCTGGAGGTAGTTTCTGGCCAATCTCAAGGAACAATAGGATGAGGAACTGCTGTGTGCTAAAGAAAAAAGCAAGTATTTTGACATAATATATGGATTTAGAAAATACCCAGAGATCCTATAAAGGTGTTGGAGGCATTCTGGAAATGTTATAAAAATTGTATAAAGCAGTGGAATGAAGAAGCAAGAAAACACAGAAATGGAAGTATTTATGGAAGACTTAGTTATGTCAAAGCTAAAGGAATATTAATTAATTAATTAATAGCTAAGACAGGAAGATAAGAAATAAAACATGTGATGTAACGTCATTTAATCAGAAAGTCCTTCTGGAACCAATGATATTCCTTGGCAAAACTGGCTGTCAGGATGGAAGAGAGTGATACAGACATCGAACACGTTGTTTAACAATATTTAAAAGGGAAATCAACATCTAGAAAGAAAGAGGTATTGCTGAAAGACATAAAGGACCTTTTGATTTGTCTTCATAAAGACCCATTTTGATTTTAAACTACAATTATAAAGTATTTATTTCTATATTAGCTAAGAGAATGACAAAAATGTTAACAAAATTGATAGATATGGATCAATGTGGTTTGGTATTGTGAAGATAAAACATTTCAAAGATTTAATAAAACAATGATGACTCAGACAGAAGCAAAAAATAACAATAGATTCAGAGTAAGTATTCCACAGAGTCGGCTGAGATGTTATCAGTAGGGCAATGGTAACAGCTGCATTCACTGATAGAATATTATAATTAATAAGGAGGATCTATGAGGATATACAAAGAACTGGAGAAAAGAATTATGGTGGGAAGATTTCTCTCTTATAAATTGTGGTTCAGCAGAAGAACCAGGCAGGGTTGTCCTCTTCTCCCCCCCCCCATTGTTTGCTTTTTATTTAGAGCTGTTAGTACAGAAATAAGGGAAGTTCAATGATGTAACTTGTGGGGTACAACTGCAGAGGCCAGCACACAATATAGCAACTTGTTCAAGTCAAAGTTTAGTCAGACATCAAGGACTCCATCCAAATAGGAAGCACTTAAAACCTGTACGGTAATCGTGAAAAGTTAACTTTATTTGTAGATGATATTTGTTTTACAGTTGGCAAATCCAAATAAAGACATATTATTATTGTAGACCATTTTGAGATAATTTCAAGTCTTTTTAGGATATAAAATAAATAAATAAAGATTAAACATAAACTATAGCAGTAAACTATGTACCCTTACATCTATTGGTTCAGTAACACCAATTTGCCATTACATCATAAGATGAAGTATTTAGGTATATTGATTCAAAATTATTCCATTATGGCAGCAAATCTTATGTGGAAAGAAATGCATTAGAAGATAATGCAAAACTAAAGAAAATTATCTTTATTATGGATATGGATAGTAAGATACAAGTAGAGAAAATGTTCTTAGTCCCTTTAGTCTTATATAAAAGTCAGGTGTTTGTTTAACAATCAAAAATGAAGCTGTGGACTATAGGTCATGAACCTTCTCCAGGCTATGACCCACACTATGGAATTGCCTTCTCAATGATGTCTTAAAAACACTGGAATTAATCAAAATATCCTTGGTTGAACACTTACATAAGGAGTCTAAATGCACCTTCTGTCAAGATGCTGGCTAAACATTTTGTACTACTATCTTAGTAGAAGGTTTACGACTTTTTGAGTAGAACTTTTTGCATAGGTAGTTTATACCCCAAGTAGACTTCAGAGGATTTTTTTTTTACCCAGGTAGATAGCAAATCTTGGAGATGTGATGGGGAAGACAGAGGTAGCTGGTAACACTTTTTGGGGGGAATGAAAACAAGTTGCTAGATTATAAAAATTTCATACAGAGTTCTTTGAAATGTTGGGGAAATAAATGGTAGTAACTAAGAAAATTATTCTTTTGAGCTGTGCTATAGGATTTCAACTGTCTAGACACATATTAAGATTAATGTTATTGGCTGTGAAAAAAGCAATAACTAGAAAATGGAAATTAGAATATAAATGAACAGTAATGGAAGTTTGAATATTGTAAAGGAGATATAAAAACTGGAGGTGTGATCTTTAGAAGGAACAAATGTCATAAAAATAAATGGACTTTCTGAGAACAATACATTATAGTGTTAGGAGGTAGAGAAGTGAGGATTAAGGGAAGGCATGAACTGAGTAATTTATGTAATGTTAAGAGTGAAAGAAAATTGATAAAAAGAAAGCATATATGTACACTGCACAACAATAATAGTCCAGACTGTTATTATAACTTTTCTTTCCTATTAATCTGTATGAACTCATGTTGCAACTTAAAATGTGATGAGTTAACAAAAGTATTTAACATATAACTGTTCTTGTACTCTCTTACTGTTAAGTGTGTCAGTCAGATGTATTTTTAAACATAATATGCATGTGTCAAGAAGAGGAGCTATGGTGCTTCAGTCACTTTTGTCCCAAAGATTACTTCTCAGCTGTCCAGATTTTAGCAGAATGCCCACATTTTTACCTCACATCTTTGGGTTGTTCTTTATATAATTTGTGGTTTTTCAGGTAAACCACTGAGGACTGACATCACTAAATTTCACACATTTCAGTTTCAGACTTTATATCCATCAGAAATCATATGGTAACACAAATCCGATTATTCTAGCAACTTGTTAAGTTTATAAAAGTAATATTTAAAATCTGTCCCTGATTTTGAGCCTTGTCCCCTTTTGACTTTATCTAGAATTGTGCATAGAGGTCGAGAGCTATATTCCTAAGTAATATTAGAAACAACAATCCATAAATGTATCAATAAGAAAAATATAAATAAATATGAATTTACTTCTGTATAACTAAATAAGTTAAGTTTAGCATTAAGAGCAGGCTGCAAATGTAAACTGCTGCTTTAGACTTTCGACTTTGTAAATTTCACAGTTGTATTGCATTTTTTACTAAAAAAATGCAGGTTCATCTATAGTCACACCAGCACTGCAAACACAAACCTGGAGAAGAAGAGATGCCAAATAGAACTTCCTACTTTTTCAGCAGTAAGCAATTAATTACTTTCTATTTGACTTTTCTTTAAATAGTTCCCTTTGCATGTGAAAAAGAGATGCCAAATAAATGTAGCTTCCCCTAAAATAAAAAGTGTTTGTTCCGTTTGCTTTTTTTATACCACCTTTGACATTTAAAAAAAATATTTGTATCCATATATAATAAAGAATGGTAGCTAATAACAGTTACAGTTAGTCTAGCTTTCACAAGGTACTAACATAACATTTCAAGTTTCACTTTCTTGGTGACTTTGCAATCTAGAAAAGCCTCTCAAAGGTCATCAGCCCTATATATGCAAGTGTGTAACAAGATACGTTTGATAATCTTTTGCAAGTATTTCTTGGTGAAGAAGCTACACTTCCCACCTCAAGACAAGTTACTGAAGAAAATAACCCTGAGTCAATGGACATACAAATAAATTATATAAACTTTAAAAAGGCACTGTATCATGATGAAGCTTAAGTATGATAAGACAGAATTTAATTGGTGTAGTAAAAGAAGATAGTGAACAAGATAGCCCCATTACTTTTTACCCCATTGTGGGTTTAAGGATGACTTCTTATACAGAGTTAATAAAGAAAGGGAAGACATTCTGCATCAGTTAGTAGTGCCAATGCCTTATATGACATTAGTGATGAAGACACTTCACAGGCCTGTGCTAGGATGTCACATGGGGGATGGATAAAATTAAGACAGGAGTATTAGCTAGATTTTACTGGCCAGGGCCAAGAGATAGAGAACTTGTCCAGAATGTTAAAAACTGCACCCCATTCTGGGTATAAAATTCCCTTGATCCTAGTGCCTATTACAGAAGTGCCATTTGAATATATTCCCATGGACATTGTGGGGAGCCATTGGTAAAATCCATTAACTAATATCAGTAACTACTAGTCATTCTACTCAAAAATATAGTAGAACCAACCCACAGCCAGTATCCAGAAAAAAGAAACTTTTAATGGTGAGCGCTTACTGATGAGAAATATACATGGACACGTTAATGAGACAGATATGTATCTCAGAGGATTCCAGTGCTCTGAAACAGATTATCCATCCTTGTGAAGCAGAATCCATCTCTAACCCTATTTAAAAATAACCTGGATCAATGAATGGGAAATCAGAAATTCACCCTGGGCCTGGCCCCCAAATCTCTAATAGACAGAGGCAGACAGTGATACCCAACGTAACATACCCCTTCCACATAACCTCTACAAACTTCCTAACAAACATACCACCTTTGATAAACAGCTATGATACATAGAGGCATGATTGCTTTGGGTTTCATGGCTAGGCATGTAATGGCCCTGTTGGTCGTTAGCCTAGTATATACTTATGAACCTATGAACACTCCATATAGTTGAATGTAATGTTGAACATCTTTTTCCAAAAACATTTTTATTAAATTTTGTTAATAAACATTGACATAAAGTATTAAAAATAAATGTTGTACATCTTTAATGCTGACAGAAGAGATTGAATAATACTATATTTGCAGAATTTCAAAATTACTTTGTGAGAGGCCATTGTTCAGTGGCAAGTGGGAATTTGCCCTTTCCTTGCAGTTATACTTTCTCAGAGTTGGACTATACAACAGCAGTGGGTGGGGGATGCAATAGGACTTCCCTACTGCATACACAATCATTTTTCCCTGATGTGCCAAGTTTCAGTCTTTTGGGAATGATGTTTTAATGTTAGATTTTGTGCTATTTTGATATTTTAAATTGCACCCATATTTGTTTAGAGTATAAAAGACAGAATAATAAAATAAAAATGCATAAATAAAAATAAAGCAACTGCTTGTGGAATGCAGACTATACTTCACTTTATTTTGTACTGATACAGACATTTTATTTTATTTTATTTCTTATGAGAACTATACCATGGCACTATTTATCGTATCTAGCTGCAATACAACTAGCTTATTTATACCACAGTATTTGATTGTTTCTTGAGTATTTGAAAATTGAAAGTTTGGAAGTAAATTATATGAAAATGTGCAGATGTGTCCCTTGTTCAAGTAAGCATTCAGTAGCAGTAAAAACACACAATGTACTGTGTGCATCAGCACATACAAGGATGAATACATGAGCAGTACATTGCAGATATCTGCACTCCATCCTTTAAGCAAACAGAGACAGCTATGAGAAAGTGATCTGTTGTATTAAAGATATTTTTAAAAAGTACAAAATTTCCTTTCAAAATAACTATAATGTTGTTGTTGTGTCTTTCGGCTTATCCCGGTTAGGGGTTGCCACAGCGGAACTCCGGTCTGCTAATGTTTGGTAGTGGATTTTTACGTGCCGAGTTACCAACCATGATGCACAACCTTCAACGAAGGCACGCTTATTCACGGATGCCTCCACACAGAAGACACTCTAGCTGAGAATCGAACGGGACAACGTCTTGCTGTGAGGTGACAACGCTACCGCAGCACCACTAACGCGGGATTCAAAATAACTATAATGTATAGCATAAATAATTACCAGTTGACTGAGGTACAGTTAGTTCAGACATATTAGGTATGCACTTTGCAAGATACTGTATTATTCCATTTTTAACATTTATTAACTTCACATATACTTTGTATCAATGAGTAGACATACTTTAATAGAAAACAAACCATTACAATGTTTTTCTTTTTTTTCTGTGTTATACATGTTTACTTTTTCAACAGTTATCATTCACTCCATTACATAAATTGTTCAAGTACTGCCTTCCCTGAAATTTTAAGTCCTCCTCCTGAACATTATTCTGCATGTATTATTCCCACAAATTCAGTATATTTCTTAGCTTGCTCCACTCCTTTTCTAAATATCCAACCTCCAGTTCTTTTATCTCATTTACAATATGCAATATTTCAGTTACAGTTGATTTAGATTTTGATTTTCTAGTAATATCTTTTCTGAGAGTCAATGGCATTAAAGTTAGTAAGGGCTTACTATGTCTAGGTAAGTTTCTATATCCCAGCTCAAAGCTCATTTCCATAGCAACAATAATTTGCTCCCCTAATACATGTAACAGTCCCAACATTTCTGTCAAAGTATACTGCAGGATTTTTTTTAAATTCTGCCAACTAGTTATATTCCTAAAAATATGCTTGTGATTATCTTTCTTTTTCTGAGAAAAAAATCTCTGAAGACTGCTTGTGTTATAAAAGTACACATGAAAACACATTCATGCAAAACTCCTAAACCTTCTAGGGTTTGTTGCATACAGGACCCATACAAATACCCTCCCAGTGTTCTTTCAGGTATCACCTTCTGTTCTCACTTATCAGTCTTTTCCAACTTCTTCTGATTGATGCTTATAGTTATGCATTATTTTAGTTCTCTTATTAATTATCCTTTTTAACAGCAGCTTCTATTCTAGATGCAATAAAATGCATATTACTAAGAAAAAAACAGTTTTATTTACACTTTCATATTCATTCCCTTCATTATCCTTCTGAACATTAATGAGAAAATGGGAATTATGCTTTGGAGTCCTCCCATCTATTTAACTTTGCCACAAATAGGTAGTCTTTCTTAGACATTTCTTTTTGAAACACAGTTATTTTGTCCAAACTACATGTTATGGAAATGACACTTTATAAGTCTTCTATTTCCTACCTTTGCTTTATTACTGTCTTCATTCCTCATCATCTTGACTACCCAGCACCTGACTCTGGTTCAAGTCCAAAGTACTGTTTTCTAACCAGATCCTGGGCTTTTTCTGTCACTCAATCATTTTTCTTTGTTCCAAAGGAAAATGTTTGTGAGCAGATTCTATCTATGGGCTTTGCTATAGTCAGAGATATGAGAAGGAAACTCTCCTTCAGCTTTCTGGCTCACTCTTTGTTAGGTAAACATGTTTTATTATTTTCTCCTTAGAATGTTCTACATGCAACAATGTCTTTGAATCTCCAAGAAAAAGAAATATTCTAAAGCAGCTGGATATAGCAACTTCAATCTACCAGCTGTCTCTTCACACCCTCTGATTGCAATTATAAACTAATTTCTATTCTGTTTGGTGTCCTGTGAATAATCATTTTCCATAAATAGTCTGGTGTCCCAAAATTGACTTCTTTCTCATGACTAAATTTGGAGATACACACAGTGTGCTCTTTCAGTTAACAAATCTTATGGTGGTTGAAGAATCCAGTTACTTATCTGGACTTTCATTAAATGAATGTAATATACTCCTTTCAGATTCTCTGGTATAGCAGAAAATCTCAGGTTTTCTCTGCATGCTCTGTCTTCTAATGCTACTATTTTTTTTTCATTTCTTCTCGAGAATCCTTATATTCAGCCATTCTTTCCTTCATTTCAACCTCTGATTTCTGCAGTTTTATCAACTCATCTGACTAGCTACTTAAAGCTTTTCTGATTCTTTCCAGCCTTTTGCCATTTGACTTTATATATTCCTCCATTTTATCATTTATTTTAAATACACCTGAATGCATTTGATTTATTTTTCCTTGAAATTTCTGGAAGCATTTCCTGTACAAAGCCAATCCCTGAACTGGTTTTGCTAAACAGCTGCAAGACCCTTCTCCACTAGATTTTTTCTTCTCCTTCTCTGATTGATTTTCTCTTACTTTTACTGAATATTTTCTTTGCAGACATCCAGGTAGGGTAGTGACTTATAGTTGAAATTTTACCCAAATTTATTACTAAATTGATTCCTGTTGTGCCTTTAAATTCTGCATCCCTCCATAGCTAAGAATGCTTAGAACTCTCAGGATTAATTGGTTGCAAACAAAAGATTAATTGCTTGCACCTGTTAAACTCCATGTAAAATCAGTCAGCAATGAGAAGCAACTCTATAGATGCAGGAAAGAATCTTTGTAAATTTCACTCAGAACACAATGTACTAAATTCCCCAGGCCAACTATTGTCTGCTGAAGACTTCATGTCTCCCACTGAGAACATTTGCTAATAGTAAAAACAACAACAACATGCAAAAAACTGCATTTTTCATGGCTGTCATCATGTTGTTGCATTTTTGAAACCTATTTACTTACAAAAATTGTACAGCTTAAGCCAAGGACAATTATCTAGGCATCCACCCTTGTAAAAACAAGGGAAATTATTATCTTAATTCTACATATAATACAAATCAGTACACTTTTACACTTCACCACCACACCAGCAGACCAATGATCACAACATTGTATTAACTTAAACTTGATTCTACCATGCCTTTCTTATCTTGTTAGAGTGTAAAGCCTATATTTCTTACAACTAAGAAAAACATTTGTTTACTTTAATTTCTTTAACATATACAAAAGTCACTGAAAAGACTCCCACCTCCCACATTTAAAATGCCCCCTGACTGCATCCTACACAAAACTGCTTTAGAATATAACATGCAGTTATATCATGAAATGTTTTATACAAAAGCTAATAAGAACCAAAAACTGTTTTACTTACAGTTATTATCCCCCCTTTAGTGTCCTTCTAAACATTAATGACATAAACTGGGGTGTATGGTTTACAGTTCACACCCACAAGTTTAACAAAGTCATCAAAATTCTGGTCATTTGTCAGCCACTTTTTCTTGCAAAGTTTTATTTTAAAAATGCCATTAAAGCTTTATAGTCTCACTTTTATTCACTTATTTTATTTCAGTGCTGCTTGTCTTCTTCCTGATCATTTTTATTTTCCAACAACAGACTCTAGTTTAAGTTCATGGTACTCCTCATTCTTCTGGTCAATATCTGTACTTTTTTCTGCCTCTCAAGAATTTTGATTTAGAATAATGGAAAAGGGGTCTAACTGGCAAATTCTATGAGTTTTATTGTCAAAAAAATGAGAAGCAGAAACTATTTTTGCTTGCTGGCTCTCATTTGGTTGGATAAACTTTTTTATTTCATCTTTAGCCTGTTCTACACCCAAAAATGTCTTTGATCATCCAGAAAAAAATATTCTGAAGATAGCTGGATATAGCAGCTTGAATCTCATACTGGCTTCTGGATAGTCCTGATTACTGCAATAAATGTTTTTCTCTTCTATCTATCTGGTGTACACTGAATAGTCATTTTCCACAAACACTCTACTGTCCTCAATTGTTAATACTTTTATTTTCTGCCACATTTTCATTAGAATCAACTCTTTCTGCTGCTATGATTTTATCTTTACTAATATAGGTCTTGGATGCTTCCTCATGGACAGGTTTGGAGCATGCACATGAAGTGCCCTGTTGATTAACAAATCTTACTTTGGAATAGCAGTCCAGTTGCTTATTTGTACTTTCATAAAATGAATACAGTCTGTTCCTTCCAATTTCTCTGGTACAGCAGAAAATTTCTGGCTTTCCCTGCATGGTCTGTCTTCTAACTCAAATACGTTTTGTACATTTTCAACAAATGAAGTTTAATTAACCAAGTAGGAACAATTGCACCAACTTGATAGCTGCACTCACAGGATTCACCTATTCTTAAATTAAGGTTACTCTTACTGAAGTGAATATTGTGGTCTGTATTTCCTCTTACACTGATTGCTCTATTTTCCTTTAGCTGTATTCCCTTCCAGTTGTGAAAAATACCTTGCATGCTTTCAGAATGCATTAACAATTAGCCCTAAGAAAAAGTTAAGTGGCTAACTTTAAATATAACTTTTATGTGCACTGCTCTATTACATACATTCAAATATTAAGGCTACTGTCAGAATACTATCTCTTATTCACTTCCCATAATTTCAGACTTTATTTATTACTGACTTGACTGCTGTTGTACCTTTACATTTTGCATCCCCCATAGCTAAGAATATTTAGAACTCTCAAGATTAATTGCTTGCAAAAAAGATTAATTGCTTGCATCTGCAGTCAGATCAACTCGATGAAAAATCAGTCAGCAATGAGAAACAACTCTATAGATGCAGGAAGAATGTTTGTAAATTTTACTTAGAACACAACATACTAATTTTCCCAGGTCAGCTGTTGCCTGCTGAAGACTTCATGTCTCCCACTGAGAACATTTGCTAATGGGAAAAACGACATGCAAAAAACTGCGTTTTTCATGGCTGTCATCATGTTGTCACATTTTTGAAACCTATTTACTTACGACAATTTTATAGCTTAAACCAAAGACAATTATCTAGGCATCCACCCTTGTAAAAACAAGGGAAATTATTATCTTAATTATAGGTTCATAGGTAGGTGCTAGGCTATCTGCTCGAGGGCATTTATAAGCCTAGCCAGAGTGCGTCGGCTTTCGCTGCCCCATTGATTAATTAGCTGAGCCTCTGTCAAGCAGAGCCAGTGAAGTGATCCCGGAAGTGTATTTTCTGTTACCCATCCACTCGTCAAGGTTTCTCTTGAAGAGTGTTAGTGAGGGGCTCTGCCTAATGTAGTTAGGAATTTTGTTCCAAAGTGTGGGGAGCCTCTGTGACAGGAATCTATCCCTCCAGCATGTTCTATTTATTGTTGTGGACAGGTTTATCTCACTAGAGCATGTGGCTCGCAGTAAACTTGGATTTCTTTAGGTGGAGCAGGTCCATCAATTCTGAGTTGGACATGGCTTTGTAAGTCAGGCAGGGATCACCTCTGAGAAAGTGATATGCCACTGAGTACAGCCAGAGTTTTTTCAGTTGGGCTGCATAGGACATATGATTGAGGCCAGTAATCCTCTTGGTCAGGTACTTTTGTGGTCTTTCCAGCTGTTGGAAGTGTCTTGTGAGGTACATCCCAAATGAGGCATTGTACTCTATGATGGGTCTGATGAGTGACAAGTAGAGGGGCACTATAACCTCTTTATTTCTATATGCAAACCCTTTAGTAATTAGATGGGACACATAGAAGGATTTCCTAACTACTTTGGCAATATGATTGTCAAAGGAGAGATTACTATCTACCTGGGTCTCTAGATCTCTTATTACTTTTTCTGTATTAAGGGGGCTGCCACCTATGTGGTAACTTCTGTGTGTTTTGTTTTTCCCAAACAGGATGACTATGTATTTTTTGGCATTTAGTTCGAGGCCATGACTTTGACACCAGGTGTCCATTTCAGTAAGGCCCTTTTGGAGGATGTCCGTGTCTGCTGGAGAGTCAATTATGACTCCCAGTTTGCAGTCATCAGCGCATAGCCGGCCTTAGGCATAGGCCAACTAGGCGGCTGCCTAGGGCACCGATGTGACAGGGGTGCTTTTCCAGTATTTATTTGGTTTAGGTAGACCAGGATGGGGGCACCAGATGTTGTGGTAGGGGGCACTGTGGAGCCCTTTTGCCTAGGGCACCAGTTGACCTAAGGCCGCTCCTGATCGGTGAACTTGGCTAGCCATAGTCCTCCTGTGTTTGTCTGTACTTCTGAGAAGTATATGCTGAACAGTAGGGGTCCCAGGACCAAGCCTTGTGGGACACCACTTGTGACCAGTTTAGAGTCAGACCTGGAGCCCGCTATTCTTACCATGTGCGTTCTGTCTGTAAGCCATTTGGCAATCCATCTTGTGACATCGGGGTTTATGTTCAAGCTGGTGATTTTTTCTGTAATACCTGAGTGGGGAATGGTGTCAAAAGCCTTGGTGAGGTAAAGGTAGGCTGAGTGAACCACCTTTCCCTCATCTATGGCCTTGGTGATTGTCTAGAAAAAGTCAACCAGGTTTAGTAGGCATGATCTGCCCTTAAAGCTGAACTGGGTAGGGTCAAGTGTTTGGAGGTTCCCAATGTCTTTGTTAATGAGTTCCATGATGATGTGCTTCATAGCCTTGCAGACCAGGCTAGTCAGGCTTATGGGGCAATAGTTACCAGGGTCAGTTGTGGACCCTCCTTTGTGGAGTGGAATAACCATTGCTGTGTGCCATTCTACATATAATGCAAATCAGTACACTTTTACACTCCACCACCACCCCAGCAGCCCAATGATCACAACATTATATTAACTTAAACTTGATTCTATCATGCCTTTCTTATTTTGTTAGAGTATAAAGCCTATATTTATAACAACTAAGAAAAACATTTGTTTGCTTTAATTTCTTTAACATATACAAGAGTCACTAAAATGACTCCCACCTCCCACATTTAAAATGCCCCCTGACTGCATCCTATACAAAACTGCTTTGTAATATAACATGCAGTTATATCATGAAATGCTTTATACAAATGCTAATAAGAACCAAAATATCGTTTTACTTACAGTTACTACCCCCCCCCCGTTGGTGCCCTTCTAAACATTAATGACATAACCTGGGGTATATGCTTTACAGTTCACCCAGAAGTTTAACAAAGTCATCAAAATTCCGGTCTTTTGTCAGCCACTTTTTCTTGAAGTCATATTTCACAAATGTCATTAACATACCTCTTAACTGTGCCAAATTCCTGAGCATTTACTGATCTTGAGGTTGTGAGGTCAAAATAACAGGGGTTCCACAATTTTCCGAATAACCCCCTTTATTCCTGATTCTTTCCTGGTCTTTTTTAAAAATGTTATCCCTCTGTAGCTTTTCCGCTGATATCATCATGTGCACAATGACATCGGCATCATGAGCAGCCTGCCAGCTCATCAGAATTTAGCAGAGAGCTCAAGGGGTGTGACCAACTCATTCATTGGCTGTATGGTTATGTTTGGGCAGCAGTAACATGTTGCAGTAGGCATGCATCTTGGACTTCAGTGCAGCAGCAGTTAAGCTAAAGGCAAGTGTGTACAGACTCACAGAGGAGCACTTTTTTCAAATTAGAGTCAGTTGGAGTTAGTTTGAAAGGGTTGGTTCGGGATTTGGGGACTGAACTACACCCAGGCTACAGCAGAGGGAGCCGGACAGTGAGAGAGCAACAGACCTAACAGTATTTTTTTCTAATTAGAAGTCTGATGTTAAAGTCAACTCTGTGACAGTCAGCAAGGCTACCCCAGTCCAAAGCAAGCTGTAACCTTTTTGTTTCAGAGTCAGGCAGACTTCATTGTGCAGCAGAGCACCAGGCAGCAGCAGTCAGACTTGAGTTAGAGAGCGGTGGTGTGACATTGATGACCAGGCATGAAGAATATTTTACTTCTTCCCCTAGCTCCTTCTCCACCTCCAGGTAAAAACATAAAAATAATTGCTAAGTTATGCTAACCAATGCTTGAGGGGGCTGTTACTGTAGCTGTAAGCCTGTAAGCATTTGTATCATACCACCTCAGTCTAAACTGTACACATGTTTGCAGAACATCCAAATTTTTGCCACATACTTTGTTTCTCATTAAATTGTGTTTTTCTCTGGCAAATTATTCAGGACTGAAGTGAAGTCATGAAATAATGGCAGGCATTTGAGTTACATTCTTCATTATACCCTTCAGAAAATTCATAGTTATGCAAAACATGTTATTCTCTCAACTTTCTAAGTTTGCAAAAGCAGTATTTAAAAAGTGTCTCTATTTTTGGGCCTTCGGTCTCCCATTGTTTATGATTTTCTCCAGATTTCTTGGTGTTAGAAGTTGAGAGGTATGCCCTGCACCACTATATATGGGTCTACATCCCCCACTCCCTTGTCACATAAATATTTACAGTATACTCTAAGGCTGTACCAACTCAGGACAAGGAATTACTTGTTTTTTATCAAAATAAATAATTTTTATGAAGCAAAATCAATATAAAGTGCTGAGATTTTGATGTCATGCATTATATTTCTTGCCATTATAATGAAAGCTGTACTAGAAAATAATTGGGATTTAAAAAAAATGCTTATGTAACACCTTAGTAATAGTAACACAAAACATTTATCACTTTTCTAAGCAACATATTGCACAAATTAAGTTTTTTATTTCATGATCGCTGGTTGAATTTTGTTAGTTATTAGGAAGAAGACAGGGAAAACATTGTTTTTGTTATTGCAGAGCAGCAGTGGCTTAAGTTTAAAAACTTTGATAGTAAATGGGATGAATTCAGTATGAAAACTTACATATTCTTAAAAATAAAAGTAACCCTAAAAGCAGACAATTAAATTTAAAGAATGACATTTTTTGAGCGCTGGTATTTCTTATTTACCTGCATTAGACAATAGTGACCTGGTTTACGGTTTATGACTGAAGTTCTGTCAGAAAAGCCATTTTAAACTGTTTTCAATTCAAACAGTTTGGTGTATTTGTAATGATATTTTAAACAAAGTGAAAGTGATTACTTGCTTTGGGGCTATTTTATTTGTTAGTAACCTTAGAACAAGTGTTATTGCATATGGTGGAGTGGACAAAATGATGTTATAAGTTACATTACTGAACTGCAGTGTAGTTCTGAATATAGGATTAGTATAGTGTCTATAGACAATATACTATAATAAAGTTAAATATGACTTCTGGCTTATAGGGCTTTTAGAGCTAGAATAAATAAGAGTACATGCCTAACTGTAACAAGGTGCCTCTTTATTAGTTACATACATATTGACAGAGTACCCAAATGTTTAAATGAATCTACTACTATAATGTCTGTAGTTTAATAAAGGATAATGGACAGAAATGGTTTTATATGAGAGTTAATGCATGTTTCTCTAAATGCAAGAAAGTTAGCACACACATTTTAAATGGTAACAGTAACATTTAAATATTAGAGACTGTATGGACTCGCTTGTCCCTTTATACCAAAATTATACTGTCCACTGTAGAATTATATGACCCTATTAAACATTTGGTTTGATTTCTCCACAAAACGAATACTTTTCTCAGCTGTAGCTTACATGACATGAATGGATCTTTGGAAGGAATGAGTATCATAAGCAAGAAAAAACACAAGAAACTCATGTATCTAGTTTACATAAAGGCTTTAGAAAGGTCATGCCTCTTAAGTTGCAGTGTTTTCTTAAGGTATAGTGAGATGGAAGAGCAGAATACTTATGATGTTTTACAGAAAATAATGTTATTGCTGAGAATGCACTGGACTTTTTGAACAAGTCAGTTAAAACAGCCCAAAGGTAATCTTTATCCACCACTGCCCAGATGCATTTTCTTGGAATATGGGTTTCAACGCTGTTTCAATTTGTGAGTCCAAGGGTAAAGATGTTTTAATGCTAAGTCTATTTTCGTTATGAGACTTTATTGCTTTGTTTAGCAGATGTCTATTAGTGTTTGTGCTATAAAATGCAAAATAAAAGTTTTAAATGAAACCCAAATAATCATTGTAGAAGTAAAGCATTATGCACATTACAGTGCTTATGGTAAATGGGGTTAAATAGCACCAAGTAATGGGACATTGGAATGGCTGCAGAGACTCTGGGGCCATATTTTGGTTGTCTGTTCTTCAGGTTGCATTCAAAAGTCGATACTCCACAATTCCATTGGAGAGGACATGGTTACGTACTTATGCATGCAAATTTTATGTTAATCAGCATATCAATTTGTACGTATTTTTCATGGGCCTTTTTCCAGATTTTTGATGTTTCCAGGTTGAGAGGTATGGTCATTAATGCTTTATAGTCTCCCATTTATTCACTTATTTCAGTGCTGCTTGTCTTCTTCCTAATCATCTTTATTTCAGACTCTAGTTGAAGTCCGTGGTACTCCTCATTCTTCTAGTCTATGTCTGTGCTTTTTTCTGTCTCTCAAGCATTTTGATTTGGAATAATGGAAAAGGTTTAACTGGCAAATTCTATGATTTTTATTGTCAAAAGAATGAGAAGCAAAAACTCTTTGCTTGTTGGCTTTCATTTTATTGGATAAACTTTTTTATTTCATTCTTAACCTGTTCTACACCCAAAAATGTCTTTGATCATCCAGAAAAAATATTTTGAAGATAGCTGAATACAGCAGCTTGAATCTCACACTGGCTTCTGGATAGCCCCTGATTACTGGAATAAATTTGTTTTTCTTATATCTGGTGTACAGTGAATAGTCATTACAAACACTCTACTGTTTCCAATTAACACTTTTATTTTCTGCCACAGTTTCATTAGGATCAAATCTTTCTGCTGCTATCATTGTATCTTTACTAATATAGGTCTTGGCTGCTTCCTCATGGCCAGGTTTGAAGCATGCACATGAAGTGCTCTTTCAATTAACAAATCTTACATTGGAACAGCAGTCCAGCTGCTTATTTGTACTTTCATAAAATCAATACAGTCTGTTCCTTCCAACTTCTCTGGTACAGCAGAACATTTCAGGTTTTCCCTGCCTGGTCTGACTTCTAACTCAAATATGTTTTGTACATTTTAAACAAATGAAATTTAATTATCCAAGTAGGGCCAATTGCACCAAATTGATAGCTGCACTCACAGGCATCACCTATTCTAAAATTAAGGTTACTCATACTGAAGTGCATATTGCGGTCTGTATTTTCACTTACACTGATTGCTGACTTTTTTTTAGCTGTATTCCCTTCCAGTTGTGAAATAATAGCTTGCATGCTTTCAGCATGCTTTAACACTTAGCCCTAAGAAAAACTGCAGTGGCTAACTTTAAATATAACTTTTATGTGCACTGCTCTATTACATACATTAAAGTATTGAGGCTGCTGTGGAGAATACTATCTCTTATTCACTTCCTATAAATTCAGTCTTTATTTATTATTGAATTGATTCCTGTTGCACATTTAAATTTTGCATCCCTATAGCTAAGAATGTCTAGAAGTCTCAAGATTAATTGCTTGCAAAAAAAGATTACTTGCTTGCACCTGCAGTCAGCTCAACTCCATGTAAAAACAGTCAGCAATGAGTAACAACTCTATAGATGCAGGAAAAAATCTTTGTAAATTTCACTCAGAACACAATGTGCTAAATTCCCCAGGCCAACTGTTGTCTGCTGAAGACGTCATGTCTCCCACTGAGAACATTTCCTAATGGGAAAAAAAACAACATGCAAGAAACTGCATTTTTCATGGCTGTCATCATTTTATTGCATTTTTGAAACATATTTACTTACAAAAATTCTATAGCTTAAGCTAAGGACAGTTATGTAGGCATCCACCCTTGTAAAAACAAGGGAAATGATTATCTTAATTCTACATATAATACAAATCAGTACACTTTTACACCCCACCACCACCCCAGCAGCCCAAAGATCACAACATTATATTTACCTAAACTTGATTCTATCATGCCTTTCTTATCTTGTTAGAGTGTAAAGCCTATATTTCTTGCAACTAAGAAAAACATTTGTTTACTTTAATATCTTTAACATATACAACAGTCACTGAAAAGATTCCCACCTCTCACATTTAAAATGCTCCCTGAGTGCCACCTATACATAGGTTCATAGGTAGGTACTGGGCTATCAGCCCAAGGGCCTAAGTAAGCCTAGCCAACAAGGTTTCCTGGCTTACACCACCCAAGAAAGTTAATTTCCTGTGCCCCTGTCAAGCAGAGGTACAGAAGTGATCCCCGGGGTGTATTTCCTATTTCCCATCCACTCATCAAGATTTTTCTTGAAGAGTGCTAATGAGGAACTTTGCTTGACATAGATGGGTAGCTTGTTCCAAAGTATAGGAAGATTCTGGGACAGTAATCTATCCCTCCAACAAAACTGCTTTACAGTATAACATGCCACTATATCATGAAATGTTTTGTACAAATGCTAATAAGAACAAAAATATTGTTTTACTTACAGTTACTGTCCCCCCCCCCCTTAGTGTCATTATAAACATTAATGACATAAATTGGAGTATATGCTTTATTGTTCACCCACAAGTTTAACAAAGTCATCAAAATTCCATTCTTTTGTCAGCCACTTTTTCTTGCAAGGTCATATTTCAGAAATGTCATTAATGCTTTATAGTCTCTCATTTATTCACTTATTTCAGTGCTGCTTGTCTTCTTCCTGGTCATCTTTATTTTCCAACAACAGACTCTAGTTGAAGTCCATGGTAATCTTCATTCTTCTAGTCAATGTCTGTGCTTTTTTCTGTCTCTCAAACATTTTGATTTTGAATAATGGAAAAGGTTTAACTGGCAAATTCTGTGAATATTGTTGTCAAAAGAATGTATTTTTGCTTGCTGGCTCTCATTTTGTTGGATAAACTTTTTTATTTCCTCCTTAGCCTGTTCTATACACAAAAATGCCTTTGACCATCCAGAAAAAAATATTCTGAAGATAGCTGGATGCAGCAGCTTGAATCTCACACTGGATTCTAGATAGTTCCTGATTGTTGGGATAAATGTGTATCACTTCTATCTGGTGTACAGTGAATAGTCATTTTCCACAAACACTCTACTGTCCCCAATTTTTAACACTTTTATTTTTTGCCACAGTTTCATTAGGATCAACTCTTTCTGCTGTTATGATTGTATCTTTACTAATATAGGTCTTGCCTGCTTCCTCATGGCCAGGTTTGGAGCATGCACATGAAGTGTCCTTTCAATTAACAAATCTTACTTTGGAACAGCAGTCCAGTTGCTCATTTGTACTTTCATAAAATAAATACAGTATGTTCCTTCCAATTTCTCTGAATACAGCAGAAAATGTCAGGCTTTCCCTGCATGGTCTGTCTTCTAACTCAAATATGTTTTGAAACAGCTCTTATTGAGAAGTTTCATACTCAGTAAGGCTTTTCATCATTTCAAATTCTGATTTTTGCAGTTTAATCAATTCATCTAAATAGGAAGTTAAAGATTCTTTTATTTCTTTCCAGATTTCCGTTATTTGCTTTCCCTCAGTGTTCCATTTATTTTAACCATCTCTGAGTAGATTTGTTTTTTCTTCTAGATTACTGGAAGTCTTCGCTTATAACTGAAGCTGGAACTGCATTTTGTTGAACAGCTATATGATTCATTTCAGCTTGTGTTTTCTCTTCACCTTTTCTGGTTGATTTTCTTTCAGATTAAATTTCTTCTTTGCTAACATCCAGGCAGTGCACTTACTAGCCAACAAGTACATTTTCCCAGAAATGAAAATTTAATTGACTTCCTTTTCTCAGTTTCATTTTTCACATCTAGAGAGTAGAAATTAAGCAGCTGATCCATGTGCAACTATCTTGGAAGTCCCTGTTTTGTTTCATATTTTAAAATAAAAATAACCTATTTTCTGCGTGCATGCTGCACACAAGTTTTAGGAGGTCTGGCAATTGTGACATTATGTCTTGTGCCATGATGACTTGATTGTAAGGCAGAGGTACCTGACCTTAAAATTGTTCCTTAGCCAAAGTCCATGGCACAGAGGGATAACTGTGACCTCAATGACTGGAGTTGATTAGCAGCTCCAACACTCGGAAGTGTGAGGCAGAGTTAGAGGAGGAATGGGCAAGATTTGCTGGCCTCTCCTGGGTGATGTGGAGGGTTGCATAAAATCAGTTGCACCCAAAACACTGATGTTTCTCTGGTAGACATTGAGGAACCACTGCAAAGTGCTTCTGGGAGAGGATCAGTGGTACTTCGACGTAGCATCCCTTTGCCAAAGTGTGGGGTGGCCCCTGTGGTTAGCCCATTACATGTTCCCTCCTCAGTCCTTCACCAGGTTTATGTGTGCAGGAGTAGGGCTAAATCAGAAAGAACATAAACCACCTTGATGGCTGTAAGCTTCTCCCTCTGGTGATAGTGAAGTCCATGGTAATCTTCATTCTTCTAGTCAATGTCTGTGCTTTTTTCTGTCTCTCAAGCATTTTGATTTGGAATAATGGAAAAGGTTTAACTGGTAAATTCTGTGAATATTGTTGTCAAAAGAATGTATTTTTGCTTGCTGGCTCTCATTTTGTTGGATAAACTTTTTTATTTCCTCCTTAGCCTGTTCTATACCCAAAAATGCCTTTGACCATCCAGAAAAAAATATTCTGAAGATAGCTGGATGCAGCAGCTTGAAACTCACACTGGATACTGGATAGTTACTGATTGCTAGGATAAATTTGTATCTCTTCTATCTGGTGTACAGTGAATAGTCATTTTCCACAAACACTCTACTGTCCCCAATTTTAACACTTTTATTTTCTTCCACAGTTTCATTAGGGTCAACTCTTCCTGGTGTTATGATTGTATCTTTACTAATATAGGTCTTGCCTGCTTCCTCATGACCAGGTTTGGAGCATGCACATGAAGTGCCCTTTCAATTAACAAATCATACTTTGGAACAGCAGTCCAGTTGCTCATTTGTACTTTCATAAAATAAATACAGTCTGTTCCTTCCAATTTCTCTGGATACAGCAGAAAATGTCAGACTTTCCCTGCATGGTCTGTTTTCTAACTCAAATATGTTTTGAAACAGCTCTTATTGAGAAGTTTCACACTCAGTTAGGCTTTTCATCATTTCAAATTCTGATTTTTGCAGTTTACTAAATATGAAGTTAAAGATTCTTTTATTTCTTTCCAGCTTTCCGTTATTTGCATTCCCTCAGTGTTCCATTTATTTTAACCATCTCTGAGTAGATTTGTTTTTTTCTTCTAGATTACTGGAAGTCTTCACTTATAACTGAAGCTGGAACTGCATTTTGTTGAACAGCTATAGGATTCATTTCAGCTTGTGTTTTCTCTTCACCTTTTCTGGTTGATTTTCTTTCAGATTAAATTTCTTCTTTGCTAACATCCAGGCAGTGCACTTACTAACCAACAAGTACATTTTCCCTGAAATGAAAATTTAATTGACTTCCTTTTCTCAGTTTCATTTTTCACATCTAGAGAGTAGAAATTAAGCAGCTGATCCATGTGCAACTATCTTGGAAGTCCCTGTTTTGTTTCATATTTTAAAATAAAAATAACCTATTTTCTGCGTGCATGCTGCACACAAGTTTTAGGAGGTCAGGCAATTGTGACATTATGTCTTGTGCCATGATGACGTGATTGTGAGGCAGAGGTACCTGACATCAAAAATGTTCCTTAGCCAAGGTCCATGGCTCAGAGGGATAACTGTGACCTCAATGACTAGAGTTGATTAGCAGCTCCAACACGGAAGTGTGAGGCAGAGTTAGAGGAGGAATGGGCATGATCTGCTGGCCTTTCCTGGGTGATGTGGAGGGTTGCATAAAATCAGTTGCACCCAAAACACTGAGGTTTCTCTGGTAGACACTGAGGAACCTCTGCTAAGTGCTTCTGGGAGAGGATCAGTGGTACTTTGACGTAGCATCCCTTTGCCAAAGTGTGGGGTGGCCCCTGTGGTTAGCCCATTACATGTTCCCTCCTCAGTCCTTCACCAGGTTTATGTGTGCAGGAGTAGGGCTAAAACAGAAAGAACATAAACCACCTTGATGGCTGTAAGCTTCTCCCTCTGGTGATAGTGAGCAGGGAAGGTGCTGATGACTGACAGACAGCAGAGGCAAAGAAAGAGAGTAAAAAAAGGGTTACTTGCTGAGAGCATGGAAAGCATTTCTATTACATTACTCAGCTAATAATTGTTTTATCAGGGTATCCATTTTTTTACTTTGGCTTTGTTTTAGTTTTTCATTTAGTTGCTCAGATTTAGGCTGCAGTTTATTAATTTTGCTTTGTTTTGCTTTAGTTTCACAATTTGTCAATTAGATTCATGCTACAGTTTTAGTTAGGGCAATGCACACATGCTCATGTATACAAAGACATTAGCTCTCTCAGGATTAATAACCTTTTTTCCATTTTGTTGTTGTGCTGCTTACCAGTTATCAGATCCTTCCAACCAGTCAGCCCCTTCATTTCCCCTTATCCAAAGATGAAGGGAAGCACAGGAGGGGCCATAATTTAGACAACCATCAGGAAAGGAGGATTTTTTTTCTTTATTGCCCAAATCCTCATTGCATTGCACATGTGCAATCTGCTTCAAGGCTCAGCATATAATGTGCATGCACAGTGAGGACTTAGTCACGCACTTCTACAAGTGATGCAACTCTACATGGCTACCCTGCCCTCCAACTTGAAGCGTGTGCTGTCAAGTGCATCTCTGGTTTCCACCAGTGTTGTTCCAAATGTAGGAGCACCTGGACACATGTTGCACCAATACCCACCAGAAGAGAGTTAAGATGGAAGGCTGCATCAGTCCTCCCTTCCCTCATGCTAGCTCCAAGAAGCACCCCAGCTACTGTTCAAGCTGACATTTAAACAGAGACCCAAGTATCAGACAAGACAGTGTGAATTTTTAAAAGTTTTAATTGTATATAAAATCATTATTTTATACTAAAACAGAACCTGAACAGAAACTCGATATCAACAAACATTATACTCTAGTACCTTTCTTTTCTCGCTCTTTCTTTAGCAAAAGGAAGGGCATAGTTGTAGGTCTTTTGTTTCAAAAGATTTAGGTTGAAATTGATATTCAAGTGTTGCAACACTAATTTTCAAGGAGGTCACTCTGAAAAGAGCCACACAGCTAATCAGACATCTATTGGACACCATATTTTGCTGAGAGTCTCAACTACATAAATAATGAGGGGAGAAGTGCCAGTAGGAGAAGCAATGCTAGGCTACTATATGGCTAGAGCATCACTAAAATTGGGTGTGTGACCAATGTGAATGGCATTACAATAAAAGCAGGCTAATATCCATGCTCATTTGTGCAATGTTGCACCACATAGCTGCATCTTACACTCGTCTGACACAAGAATGGCAGTAAAGTGACCACTGGAGAGGAGAATGAGAATGTGCACAGCAAAGTGCCAACTGTGCCCCTCATATAAATGAAGAGACGTATGCTACAAAGGAAGGGAGTGAAGTGGACAGCATGAAGTACAAAGAAACACACAAAGGTAACTGTAAGGCATGAAAAGTGAATCGCAGGAAGGAAAGGTCATTTTCTTTTCAAGGAAAGAGCCCTTTTGGAATTCATTCAAAAGAGGGCATGTTAAGGAAGGTCATGGAGGAATGTGAGTGAGATAAAACGAAAAGAGCATGTAGCAGGGGCAGACAAAAACACACAGAACACAAACTCAGACAAAGAAGGATGATAGATACCCAAATGTTTGGGAGTACTATCGATGGACACAGATATACAAAATGAGGACAAAACTTGATTAGGAGGACTGGACAATGAACAAAGAATGGAGAATATCACATAAGAAATGGGAACACCAAGACAGGATAGGGTGGAGTCCCTGACCATCACTCACCTGGTTGGGTAATATAATAGGAAGGTTGCTCCCTCTGTGGCTCAGTGCGCAAAGTCTACTGCTCATGTGGCTCCCAAGGCTGCAGCAAAAGATGTCCCCCTTTGCTAGTACAGAAATCTAGCTGCCAGTACATCTTAGCAGCCACCAGCTTCTAATAATGATGTGGGAAGAGCATGAAAATCCCATGAGAAATGACTAGTGGGTGCAGCAGTGACCCCTCCAGTATACTTCCATCAAGGGACCCATCAAACCTAGTGGCCAATAGTGACACAGTAACAGAGACATTGGATGGAAAAGCTTGAATTGAGAGCAGCTTTACCTTCTCCTCCTCTTCCACAACTGAACTTTCAGAACGATAATATAATGGGGAAAAAAAACTATTACACTCATATGTTGCTGACACAGATGTCATACATACTTCATTGCCAGGAGAGTCACTCCAACCTTCTGCAATATCCAACCATAGTCAGCTGTTTACTCTTTAGTACTGGAGAACAAAGTACACAGTCTGAAGTATACATTTATGACAGGTAAGAGTGTGAAGCCAATACAGAAACATGCTTGCATTAAATTTTAGGCTCTGTCTCCCCTGGACCTCTGCCTCCCTCTGATGAAGCAGGTGGGAGTGAAGCTGCCTCAGATCACTGTGCCAGCACTACCTACTCACACAGGTGATGCCAGTGGCATCAGTAACCACCTTGGCAAGGTTGTTCCAGGAATCCAACTTTCACAATGGGCCATGATAATGACTCAGCAGTCACCCCATAAAGTTCCTGTGCAGGAGAAACAGGAAAATCATATTGCTCTACACACCACACTAGAGCCCAGCATTTCAAAGTACCTGTATTAGCCATGGCCACTCAGATCCACTCAAAAAATAAAATGGTACCCCTGAGAGCACAGACACATTTGTGAATCATGTGCTGCTCAATATAATGCTATACCATAGTGCCGCTATATTTCCTTAGCTCAGCACCGCTTTGCTAGAAATTGACACGTGTCATATGAAGTAGGCTGGTCATGGGGGGATGAAGGGGCTGACTGGTTTTAAGGTCACTGTGATATGCTTGTCTGGTGTTGGCATATTGTATAGCTCAATTTGCTATGGCAGTACTTCACAGACAGTGGTGTTAAACAGCTTTGTTAGCTGTATTAATTGGCCTTTGTTGGTGTGATATGAAAAACCTACACCATTTTGCATTACTGACAACCATTTGATTGTGGATCAGATGAACATCAGTAAAGATTCTATAGACTTGGAGCTTTTGAGAGTTAGGGAAGAAGACCTGCTTGCAAAAGTACCCAGCAAGATCAACAAACCCTGTAATGAATGTAAGTGACAAGGAGCACATGAAATGGTTTATATGTAATTAGGAACCCTTGATGCTTGCATGACACTGCACCATTTCCTGTGGCTGTGAGGGGAGACAAGCTGTACCAATTGGAAACCTTGGGAGGAGCAGGCCACAGGAGATACAGCATTTTAGGGCATGGTTGCCATATATAAAAGTGTGTGTGGGGGGGGGGGTGGCTGTGAGCGCATCAGGATGAAAAACTGTTATGACATGTCAAGGTGGACACAGACACACACACACACACACACACACACACACACACACACACACACACACACACACACACACACACACACACACATACCTAATTCTACATGTTCCCTGCCACATACCTCTTCTAGCCCCAATACCTCATTGTTCCACAGGGAAACCAACAAAAGTCACACCTTGGCATCCCTTGATAATGCACACCTTGATTCCTCACAACTTCCCAGAGTACATGGCTGATTTGCTTACCTCCCATGACCATTCCCATCTCATAGTGTTGCAGCTGCCTATCACTCTATTCTCCCACCCACAACCTGTGCAAGTAATGATAACTGTGTCCCTCCCATACCCTATCCTGTGTAGGTATAATGATGCATGAAGCACACAGATTAACTTGTCTATGCACTACCCTGCATTGTTTTGGTGTGATACCTCTTGCACCATTTTATTTTTTGCCGTCTGTGTCATGGACTATAGTTGTCTACCAGATGCCCCTTCTTTGCCACTGCTGCAATGTATTACATCTGCTTTTGTGTCAGCTTTGGTACTACTGCTGCATGTTCCTCACCTGTCTCTCTACGTTATCCTTCTGTTGCTACTACAACTGGAATGGAAGTCTCTGTCAAGATTTTCACCTGTCACTCCCATCTGTTTTTGCAATGTAGCATGCACACACAACAAAAATCTTGCTGCAGATGTCTGGACTGTATTGCAGTGCCCCTCCTGACATGTCTAGACAATGGACACATCTCTTCATTTGGCTGAGAAATGCTCCACTGTATTTTGCATTTTGTTATAGGCCACTTCCTTTATGGGCTGGAAGATGCATATGGGGTTCCCCAGCAAGATCTCTAGGTTATATCTAGCATTGTTAGAGACACACAATAGAATATACATGCCTTGTTCCATCCATGCATAGTACTTGCATACACAGATATATATGTCTAGTATATGTGTTCACCTACCAACCAAATGATCCTGTGAAGGATATTTGGCATAGGTCTACATGTACCAAATGTGTGAATCATGGGAACTTCCTCCTGTGGTCCACAGATGCAGTGGTGGTCCTCACAGATGCACATGGTCCTTGCAGTCCAAGGAAAGCCCTTCCTGTTAATGTATTTCAGAAGGGGCCTGGCAACATGTGTGCAAGTTAGGAAAATGGGCTTTGTCATAAAATGCCCTCATGCTTCTGGTTTTCTTCTTTACAGCCCTGGGGAACCATTCAGAGTGACATCAAGGAACTGGTTAAGGATTTGTCAGAAAGATGCCTGCAATATCACTGACATGTCCACAGTAGATTGCTAAAAGTTCCATGTAGCTAAGATGACTAAAGCTACACATACCCTAGCATCCATTGTAAGGGAAATACCACACACTCCCTTCAAAACATCTTGCAGCTGGCATGGATTAGCTGGGTCCTTTACAGTCTCCCTTTTCATAAGAAAATGGACCACAGTCTGTTGGTCTGTAAACTGGTGATATGTCAGGCACTGTCTGTATCTCCTCTGTTATGCTGGTGACTTTTACTCACCACAGTATGGGCTTTGGTTCTGAAGGCATCTGATAACACATAACACATGCTGCTAAGCTGCTACTACTGCTAGTTCCAGCATCATTCCTCTCATGTACACCATGATTCTCAGTGAATCACACAGCAGGGCATTTATTTTATAGATTTCTGAACTGGTCTGTCATTTTGAATGTCATTATTTGCATGCAACATGTGGTTAATTTCCACATAGTTCCCCATTTCCTTGTCATTATGCACTCATTAACATACAACACATACTGCTATTTTGTTCCTTGCATGGCTGTGCTATCTGTGCATTATAACCACTAAATATCTGTGAATCCCAGCCATAGTCACATTGTCTGTGTGCATGCAATATACATATGATCTTGTCTCCTTTACTTGACCTTTGGAGTTTAAACAAGTGCTCTTCCATTATGGATGTGGTCTTGTGGCACATTTGAAGTGTGTGCAGTTAAGGTTGCCACCCATCCCATTATCAGTGGGACACTCACAAGTTAAGCTACCTCATCCCACTGCTCGCTCTGCAAAGCAGTGGGACTTTAAAAGTTCTGCTTTTCTATCACACCAAATCGCCACAGAAAAGCCACAAATAATTCTGTTTTTTCCACGGCAATTCAGTTACATCACCAGCAGTGGAGATCCTGGACCTGCAGGCAGAGCTGTTCCTTGTTAGGTCTGAGTGTTGTAAACCGTGCGGCAATTGGCTGCAACTCATGAAGGGGGCGGGGATTCAGCCCGGAAGAGCTTTACAAAGATAGCGGCTGTACAGTGTTTTTTATTAGCACTTCTACAGCCTCTAATAGAAAACTGGGATTTATCCTTTCATTTTTTTTATAAGCACAACCACGACCAGCAAGCAAGCATTAAGCCAGCCATCAAGCCATCAGTGTATCAAGCCAGCCCATATCTCTGAACTCTCCAAATTTTCGCAGAATGTCCAGATTTATTTTTTGCCTCATATTTTTTGGTCTATTCACCATAAAATTTGTTTTTTTTTCTGGTAAGTCATTGGGAATATCTGAGGACTGAAGTTGCTAAATAATAAAATACATTTGAGTTTCAGACTTCAAATCCTTCAGAAAATATATGTTATCACAAACACTGTTTCTCAAGCAACTTTCTAAGTTTATAAGAGCAATATTTAAAAGATGTCTCCATTTTTGGGCCTTTGTTCCCACATTTTAGCAGGATTTATCCAGATTTCTTGCACTAAGAGGTTGAGCGGTATGAACATCATCAAAGATGTGGCGTGGGTTCTAAGTACTTAAAGTGAAAATGTGTATAACTTTTTTATTGGAGGGATGGGGCATGTTTATTGGTACCCTTAACTGTATCTCCTTCACCACTCCTGTGGTGAGGTCATGACAGGGGGTGTGACCAGCATCAGCCACACCCTAATGTCCATTTTAGCCCACTTAAAAGGTGACAACCCTAGTGTACAGTGGACTTACAGGATGGAAGTGGTAGGAGCAGAAGAAGGAATGAGAAACTTGGTATGCAAAATGGAGTTTTAATCTTGGGAAATAAAATGAAATATTCTTCTTGCCTGTAACTGTTTATTGCTTTACACTGATGAGTATTTAACTTAGTTTAACATATTTGCAAATATCATTTACAGCATTATTTATAGGGGAAGAAACATACAGCAATGTGGTGTTAATTGTGTAAGATGTATTATTCACTGATATATGACAGCGAAAGGTAATAATCATTTGCAGACAAGATAAATATTTAATTTTATTCACATTTGCAAATTTCATTTGGTGCCCTGTTTAGTAGGGAAGCAACTTACAGCAACATGGCATTGATTATTTGACAAGTAATATTCTGTGATACATGAAGCTTGTTACATTATCCTTGCAATTATCACATTGTTATTTTGTTGTTTTATAGCAGACCACAGTGTGTATTAAGTTCAGGACAGTCATGTACATGAGAATACAAGGTGGGGGGGTGGCATTAATTTCTGGTGCAGCAGAAATGTGGATTGAATTAAGCAGTAGCTTATTTTAAGAGTGAACTAAAATAGAACCTAATCATAGAAGCAGCCTGCACATTCTTTGAAGATAATGGTTATTCACATTAATTTACTTCAATGTCCATTGCTACTTCTGAAGGAAGTTCAAGGTGGCACTCTTCTTATGGCATAGTTTTCATTTGTGGTCTATGTCATCACTGTATCACGTCATTTATATTATTGTATGTATATCTTTCTACCTTTGTAATACAACCATCTGTATTTGGCACAACAGGCCCAGCTTGTGGGCTGAAAGGGATCAGATGACCAATCCACTTACCTAGCTATCAAACTGAAATAAAAATAAATAAATAAATAAATGCTTACAAATTAATAGACACTCCTGTTAGGGAGGATGGTATTGGGGATAAAATAAGATAAACAGTTTGCCACTCAATCAAAGCCCCTAAGGCAAAACAGCATGCCCAACACACTAGTCATAGGTGGCTTGATAGTGAGGCACACTGATGTCCCACTCACTAGGTTGAATAAGGAAAAAGTAACAGTCAGCTGCCTGTCAGGTGCCAGGATCCACCACATAGCACATGTACTCACATCCCTCAACAACATGTACAAATATGACTCTGTCATTGTACATGTGGGTGTAAATGACCTGAGACATACCTACCTGGACTACATAAAAAGAGACATGGAGGAACTCTCAGATTATGTAGCCCAAGTGGGTATGACCCTAGCTCTGAGCAGCATCCTACCATGACCCAGAATGATACCACAGTACAAGCAGAAAATGACTGATTTCAACAATTGGCTAAATTTCTGGTGTCATTCTAAGGGGATCCAGTATCTGTCTGCCTGAGATGACATGATTGACAGACCTCGAATCATTTGCCAGAAATGGCCATCACCCCTGGGCTTCCAGATACTGACCAAGGCTCTTGCCATCCCATATAATGCCTTTTTAGGCAGTGTTCTTCAGCCCCAGAACTTGTACCAAAGCTCCAAAGGCAGTGGTGTTTCCATATTCATAAAGGATGCACACACCTGCAGACAGGTGGCCCAGCATAATGCATCAGAGATATTTCAGGTGCAGCTAACATTGGGTAAGACAGCGATTTAGGTCGTAGCCTGCTATTGGTCCCCAGCCATGTCCCAAGACTCACACTCCATGTTCCTAAGCACCCTGGAGAATATTAGGGTCCAACCTAACAGTCTTATACAAGGGGACTTCAACTACCCCTCCATTAACTGGGAAAACTACTCATGTACTAATACACTTACCCAACGTTTCCTGGAATTCATTAAGTCCAGTGCCCTGGACCAGCTCGTTCTTACCCCCACTAGAGGTAGCAACATCCTTGACCTGGTCATGACTAATATAAGCGACCTTTGTTCTACACAATAGTCAAGTCCTCCCTGGTTAGATCCAACCACAAACTAATCAACATGGAAATCCACCCCCCCCCGCAAAGGTAACCACCATGAAAAACTTCTCCAAGGCTAAATTTGGGCTCCTAAAAACAGAGGTGGCTAACTTCACGGCACCCATGCAAATGAAGAATAGTTGCATGACCACCGAATCATACACCAATGCATTGTACGAACATGTGCATGAATGCATGGATCTCGCCATACCCAAAAGAACCAAGATGCTCTCCTCCAAAAAAAGGAAGAGAACTTGGTGGCCCCTGCCATAAACAAACTCTACAACAGAAGGAGGAAACTGATGCGGAATAAGCTGAAGTCCCAAGACTGGAAAAACTCCTTTATCAGCCCCAACAAAAAGTTGAGATCCCTCATCAAATCCTCTAAAGCTAGCTTTGAAAATAGAATTGCAGCAGATAATAAAGACAACCACAAGGCCTTCTTTAGTTATGTAAAGACTCTCCATGGCAATACCCAGATTTTCTCTGAGTTACTGCACAATAGTACCTCTTATACTGAGCCGACAGATATTGCCAATATACTGGCCAGCAGTTTCAGTGCCAACTTTACCCCCTCCCCCCAAAAAACCAACCACAATACCAGTAGATTGCCAGGTACCCAGTATTACTGCTGCACAGGTTAAAACAGCACTGCCCAAGGCCAAGAATATAGCTTCTATGGGACCTGACAATAACCCTGGCTGTGTTCTACAGAGTGAATTGGCACTTACCTATGTGCCCTGTTCAATCACAGCTTCACCTCAGGCTTTGTCCCTACTGAATGGTGCACTGCTATAGTCATCCCTCTCCACAAAGGAGGAGTGACTACAGATCCTGGGAACTATTGCCCCATTAGCCTGATGAGTCTGACATGCAAAGCTATGGAAAGCATCATCATGGACCTAATAAACAAGGATTTAGGCAATCTCCAAACTCTGGATCCCACACAGTTTGGTTTTCTGAAGGGTAGATCATGCCTACTCAATTTGGTCTACTTCTTTGAGTTAGTTACCAAAGCTGTGGATGAAAGGAAGGTGGTTCATACAGCCTACCTTGATCTGGCCAAGGCCTTTGATACTATCCCCCTCTCAGGAATCATAGAAAAACTCCCTAAGCTAGGTATCAACCCTTATATCACTAGGTGGGTTGCAAACTGGCTCACAGATAGAACCCATAGTGTGAAAGTAGCTGACTCCAAGTCAGACTGCTGACCAGTCATGAAGGGAGTTCCACAGGGTTCAGTCCTGGGTTCTCTCCTCTTTGGTATCTACATCTCTGAAGTCCAGGCCAACATGAAGGGACTCTGGCTGACAAAGTTTGCATACAATTGCAAGTTGGAGATATTATTAACTCCCCAAATGATGTTGACATCCTACAGAAAGGCCTCACTGAGACCAACAACTGGTGTCAGAACCATGGCCTTAAGCTCAATGCCAAAAAATGTGACATCATCCCCTTTGAGAAAAACCCAGTTTCCATGAATTACCACATCAATGGTAGTCCACTGAATACAGAAAGTGTTATAAGAGATCTGGGAACACAGGTTGACTGCAACCTCTCTTTTGACTACTACATTGCCACTGTGGTCAGAAAGTCCTTCTATGTGGCACATCTCATTACTAAAGGTTTTTCATCCAGGAAGAAAGAGGTCATTGTTTCCCTCTACCTTCCTTCATTAGGCCAATCATTGAGTACAATGTGGCATGTACCTCACTAGACACCTGCAACAACTGGAGAAGCCACAAACGTACCCCAAAAAGAGGATCCTAGGCCTTAAACACTTACCCTATATGGACAAACTCAAAAAACTCCAACTATTCTCTGTCTCATATCGCCTACTTACAGGGGCTCTTTACTTGACTTACAAAGTCATGACTGACCCAGCTCTGTTAGAAATGCTACATCTAAAGAAATCCCAATCCCTCCACACCACAAACTCCAGAGAGCTCAACCTCATTACCACAATCAACAGAATGTGCTGGAGGGACAGGTTCATAACCCAGAGACTGCCCATGTTATGGAATAGAATTCCCCTACATGTCAAACAGAGCACCTCACTGGCCCTCTTCAAGAGAAATCTTGATGAGTGGATGGGAAATAGAAAATTCACCCTGGGGATCACTCCAGTGGCTCTACTCAACAAAGGAACTGGTAACTAAGATAATCTTATGCGCCAGGCTTGTAAAGACTCCAGGGTCATTAGCTTAGTACACACATATGATTTTATGAACCTATGAAAAGACTTAAACAAATTTGAAAAAGTTGAGATTGTAGGTGGGATCATAATGCTCAACCTCTTTTTTAGCATGAAAAATATCTGAACAAAGCCAAAATTAATGGCGGGATCAAAGATCCAAAAAACAGGGACAAATTTTTAATAATTCTCTTATAAACTTAGAAGGTTGCTACAATAAAAGGTTTTGTATTACCATGCATTTTCTGAAGGATATGAAGTCTGAAACTCAAATGCCTGTCATTATTTAGTGAATTCAGTCCTCACTGATTTGCCACAAAAATACAGAAAATCACAAATTTGATGAGGAACAGACCAAAAATATGAAGCAAAAATCTGAACATTCTGCAAAATTCTGGACAGTTGAGAGACGTGGATGGGATAAGGGATAGAAGGAGAGTATACCCTTCATTATTTAATATTTTATTTATTTATTTGACATTTGTTGAATGGGATAATCCGACTGAGCTAATGCCTTTTTTCACCGGAGGCCAGGGGAGAAAACCTCCAGAGTACAACTAAGCAAGAAAAATTGTATGATTGAAGTAAAATACAATTAAAAACATAGAATAAAATAATTAAGCAAATGTCCATTATTGTACAAGTAAGAGAAACCAGCAAAAGAGACATTTAAACTAAGTAGTAAGTATAGAATCAGGTAATAACAAAAACCTGGCAAAAACACATTAGGATTGTCCTCAGTGGACAACTGTTCAATTCAAAGCAGTTTGTGTTATAACCTACATTAAGTGTAGATATTTAATACCAAAAGCTAATTGCAATTAGGATACAGGCAGCATGTTTCCAGAACTAGGTAGTGAAGGAGCATGAAGAGTAGTAGGTGACGGTCTTGTCATAATAAGGAGGTTAGTTTAGATAAGAGAATTAGAGGAAATGGAGGAATAGGAAGGAAAGAGAGGAATGGAGAAGGTAATGGAGGAGAAAGGAATGAGTTCAAGTGGGATGATTGCAGTGACAGGGCCAGGTGCTGTTTAGGTAATTTTGGGAGTTTTCTTGGATTCATGGACATGGGTAATATTTCTAATGGTCATGGGAAGCTTTTTCCATGAAGAGCAGAAAAGTAGCTGTAGAGATTTTGTACAATAGTTTTTTTTAGGTTTGTGAATCTGTAAGTGACATTGGTCTGAGCTTCTGAGGGATCAAGGGGTTACAGGGGGAGATGAGATGAGTGAGGAGATGTTAGGGCAGGAGGAGGGCTTGTTCAAGATAGAATAGATGATGGGAAGTTGAGTAAATAAGCATTGGTTAGGAAACTCTAGCCAGCTGAGTGTTCAAAGACCATGACAGTGGTATGATTTTGAAGGCAGATTAGCTGCAAATCTAGCAACTTTGTTGTAGGTGGTTTCAGGTTTGGAAAGTAGTGATGACTGTAAGTTATTTAAGATTTGTAGGCTGTAGAAGAGGTTAGGGAGAAGGTATGCTTGGGCAAATGAAATTCTGGAGTTGGGTGTTAGGAACCTTTTGTTTCTATACAGTAGGCTGAGCTTTTGGTGAGTTTTCTTGATACAGTGAAGTATATGGATGTCAAATTTAAGTAGGTCATCTATACTTGCTCCAAGGAGCATAGTGTTTGTTTCAGCTATTATAGTAATGTTGTTAACGGAAGAGATGGTAAATGAGGGTGTAAGATGGTAGAGGATTTGGGAAGGAAGGGAAGTTTTGTCTTTTTAGGGTTAAGTATGATTTGGTTGTTAGTGGGCCATGTTTCAGTCAGGCTGAAAGATGTTTTTGTCAGGATGAGCAGGTCAGAGGGGTAGTCATCAATGGAGATGATTGTGGAGTTGTCTGCTTACAGTACAAGGGATGAATGAGGACAGGATGTGAGAAGTTGGTTAGTAAAGATGTTAAAAAAGGAGACCTAGAACTTGAGCCTTGTGGTATGCCCATTTTGATGGGAAGAAAATGAGATAGAGCAGACAGCCATTTGATGGATTTCTGTCTGTCTGTCTGTGCTGTTAAACCAAGAGATAGTTGCTGAGGAGAGGTTGAGTTGAGAAAGTTTGGAGAGGAGGATGAAGTGACAGACAGTGTCAAAGGCTTTGGAGAGTTCTAAGAAGAGGCAGGACACTAGTTTATTATTGTCTCTGGCTAGGGAGATGGAGTTAGTAAAGGAAATAAGTGCAGTAGTGGTACTGTGATGGGGGCAGAAGTCATGCTGGGTAGGGGTGGTCAGGTTTTGTTGAGTGAGATAAGCCAAGATTTGTTTATAAACACAGTACTCAAAAATTTTAGAGAGAGGAAAAAGTATGGAAATAGGTTGATAATTAGAGACCTCTACAGCATTTCCACCTTTATGGATAGGTGTGGCATGGAATTTTTCCAGAGAATAGGGACAATGGATTCACTGATTGAGAGGTTTATGAGGACGGAGACAGGGTAATCTATGTTGTTAGCAGCAGTCTTTAGGAAGATGGATGGCAGGTTATCAGCTGATGGGGAACATGGTTTATGTCTGCGAAGAAGATTTTTAATGTAGCTGGCTGGAATTGGATTTAGTGAAAATGGAAATTTTTGTAATGGGGGTGGTGGGAGGTGAGGGGGTTGGTTCAGTTGGAAGTATGCATAAGTTTACTGATGGTATCAATAAAGTATGAACTGAAAATGAATGCAGTTTCTTGGGGAGTGTTATTGGGGCAAGAGTTGGAAGTTGAGGGACTCCTGGGGAGGATAATTTGGTTGACAGTATTCCAGAATCGTTTGGAGTTTCTGGATTCTGTAGTTTGAGGTGTGTGGTAGAAGTTCTTTTTATCAATATTTTTGTTTTCTTGGTCAGACTTCGGAGTCCCCTATATTTTTGTAGTGTGTCAGAGATTTGGTCTTAGTCTAGAGTTTCTGGGCAGTATCTCTGTTTTGGATAAGAGACTGGGTAGAGTTGGTGAGCCAAGGAGAACACTGTGATTTGACTCTGACAATTCTGGACGGGCAAGGGAGTTCAGTGTGTTTAGGAAGATGGAGATGAACTGAAGAACAGCTTCTTCAAGAGTGAGGAATGAAAGGAAGGAACAATCAATAGCAGTGAGACAATTATTGAATATCTCAGGGTTGAAGTTGGTTAGCTTTTGGCATTCTTTAAATTTATCAGGTCTTGAGAGGTGGGAGAAATCTTTAGACAAGTATGGGGTAAGATCCCAAACATTTTGTAATGTTGAGAGATCTTTTGAGGCAAATTGATTTTGGAGAAAGTGAATTCAGTGCTGGAGAAGAGTGTGGTTGATAAAGGAGAGATGTAGTGGCTATTGGTGTTTATAGTGTAGTGAGGGGAGGTAGGAGTGTTGGGATGTAGGTTTAACTGAGTGAGATATGAGGTGAGGTTAGATAGGAGTAGAATAAGAAGGATGAAAAGAAAGGGAGGAACATACTGAAGGGTAAGGAGTATATGGGAGGGTGGTAGGGGTGTGACTGAGGGAAGGTATGTGGGATTAGTATGTTGCAGGGGGGGATGGAAGTAGTGAGTATGGGTGGGTGGTGTATACTATAGTGTGTAAAGGGTGGGAGGGGTTTAGATAAGACAGATAGGATCTGATTGGGTGTGGTTTACAGGAAGTTGGAGTGCAGAGGAGGTGAGGTACAGATGGTTATCAATAAAGGTAACCGATGAAGGGGTGGATGGGAATAGGGGTAGGGGAACAGAGTAATTAGCTGCAAATGAGGCAGAGAAAATTAGGAAGAGAGGAAGATGAAGGAAACAGGAACATTGTAATGATGAAAATAATAATAGACAGGGGACTCTGTTAAGGAGTAAGTAGTAGGTACTGGAGAAATGGGATTTGACTGTTTAAAAACTCTGGTTATTGTAAATGCTAGGGGGAGTTGCTGTGGGTGAATTAGGCAGAAACAGGAGGGACAAGGCCAACTCACTTCTGCTTGAAACAGTAAAAAATATGTAGGACGCAGGAGGGAGCCTACTGTGATAAAAGTGTTTCACCTAACATGTAATAAGAGCTGTAAAGCAACACCATGATGCAAGCTTAATAGCTAAAACACAGTAAGAACACTCATTAGATATCTACAGCAACCTTATGTAAGCTGTAACATATCCTTTGCAGCATAGTCAGGCAGGAATGCAATAAAAACATAATACCTCATTCATGCATTTGAAGAAGTAAACAGGTACTCAAATTTCCAAGGACCTCATGTAATAAGTTGTGGTACTGATGGTTTATCTTCTTCACACAAAATGTTAGCAGTTCCTAGTTTATACAAACAGAGATAATATGTGGCACAAAATCAAGTACAGAGTGAAATAAAAGCAAGCATCCTGAATAAGGAGGTAGTAAAGCAGCAATGAATTCAACAAATCATTTAGTTTGATGCACCCATGGGTAAAGAGCATGCTAGCCAGACTCCTACTCTTCTCAACATTGCAAAGATTTTGCACTGAGTATATCAAACTGTATATAAATTAAATAACCACATTGTGAGGTAACTATTAACAGATTATGTAGATGCAATATCAGGTCTGTGGTGAATGGGAATATAATCCCTCTTGCTGTGTTACAGTCTTATGATCTTCTCCACTAACCAACAAATGTGATGGATGACTGGTCTTCAGAGAGAGGACTGACAGTGTATACTGCTAACTAGCAATTTATATATATATATATATATATATATATATATATATATATATATATATATATATATATAAACAAGCCAAGCCAGAGTCACCTTGCAGCACACATTGTTGTTTATTAAATTACTGAGCACTTTCATCCATAACAGACTTCATCAGAGTAAACAAGTGAAACACAATCAATCCTCCTTTAAAAGCAATCCCCCATACAATAAATAAACTAGCTGGGTGAATACATTAAGACATCATGCATAAATAATCATCTCCCTAAGTATACACTAAAATGTAATAAATACATTAATAAATACATGATAAAAGCATTTACCATAATATCATCCTCAAAAATAGCAGTCAATATAATTTCTTGTGTATAAACTATAATATATAAAATATACATGTATATTTATGCTCTCAAACAGAGCTGACCAAAATGTATAAAAACATGTATCAACAAATACTACCATATTAAAGGTATCATTACCTCATTTGTCTCTTTCTTGAGAGGGGGTATCTTAAACAACTTCTTACCACAATCGAGATGGAGGTGGTTGGGCATAGATGAGGCTGGTTTGCTCCCATTTTAAGAATAGAGACATATAATGGGGAGAACATCAGTAGTGCTTACTACAATTGAACAAGAACTGAAAGATGATTTTGACAGCTCAGTTTCATTGTTCATCATCCCGATTAGTGCCAACACTAGTCATTATGTCAACATTGTTAAATGGTTTTGGAATATGGTTTTTACTGTTGATATTAAAAAAAAAACATGTAGGAGCAGCCCCAGTGATTGTTTATTCCAAGGGCAGAAATATCAAATCCATTCTTCAGTCTGCTCCTGGCAAGATGCAATATACCCATGGTAGAATGCAGAAATGTGGTTTCTACAGTTGGTGCAGATACATACATGAAGGCCCTTATATTGTGGTGAACTATTATAATGAACACTAGGTTGTTGAGGAAAATGCAATTGTAACACCACACATGTTTTGTATTTAGCAAGCTGTGAGTAAAATGTCCAGGAAATTAAGGGAGAGAATTAGAGAGCACTACTACAATATTAAGAAAAAGAATACCAATGTCCTTTATAGGCATTCTATCTTTTGTCCCTGTTTCAAGAAGTTTACATTTTTTGTCATCGACAGGATCATCATCTCCCCTTTATGTGAAGATGCGGATACAATATTGGAACTTCATGAATTAAATTGGCAACTTAGACTTAATGCTACAATGGCACCAGGTCTTAATGATGTAATTTCCTTAAGTGGTGTGGTAAAATATAGAGCAGTTTGTATTTGTGATTTTTGTACTCAATTTATTTATTGCTTTATTTGTATTTAAAACTATATATATATATATATATATATATATATATATATATATATATATATATATATATATCTATATATATATATCTATATAGATATTCACTTCACTTGCTCAAAATACTGAAAGATTGCATTTCAGTATCTCGAGACCAAGTGAGCGAGAATCCACATCATCGAAGCTGCAAAAGACCGCAATATCAAAATATTGAACACTAGCACACTGAAACTCACAGACCGGAGTATTCAGCAATGCCTTTATTACATACAAAAAATGTCTAACTGCACAATACACCTCCTGACATCAATACACCTCCCGACACCAAGCAACACGTACTGACATCTTCCTCACACAACCCCCTATAATGTGATGCCCTCTTTAGATGCCTGCCAAACACCGTGACAGCAACAGCAACATGCCCACAAACAGTAGACTCCCCAATGTGTAGTGGTGTCCATGAATACAGCTGGTGGAACATAGACATCTGATCACATCTTCAGCAGCCTAGCTATCGCAACCAGGTCAAAATACTGAAAGATTGCTTTTCAGTATCGCGAGACCAAATGAGTGAGAATCCACAACATTGAAGCTGCAAAAGACAGCAATATCAAAATATCGAACACTAGCACACTGAAACTCACAGACTGCAGTATTCAGCAATGCCTTTATTACATACAACAAATGTCCAACTGCACAATACACCTCCCGACACAAGCGACATGTAGTGACATCTTCCTCACACAACCCCCTATAATGTGATGCCCTCTGTAGATGCCTGCCAAACACTGTGACAGCACCAGCAACATGCCCACAAACAGTAGACTCCCCAATGTGTAGTGGTGTCCGTGAATACAGCTGGTGGAACATAGACATCTGATCACATCTTCAGCAGCCTAGCTATCGCAACCAGGAAGTCAGGTGTGCTGTACGAGGCCTTATTAACCAACACATTCTCAAACTGGCAATGCCTTTTAATGATGCACCGACATTTAGGTGAAGGGCAGTTCCACTAGCCATCTGAGCCCACAATTCCTCAACCCTGTCCTGCACCCTAGCTAACACACCCATCAGCAGTGCCAAATCAGTGGCCTTGTTCCCAAGCAGGCACTTGATCCTCCGATGTCATGCCTCCACACTGTTCTGCGTGTGGGGAAGGAACAAGGTATTGAGCTCATGGATATTCCAGAAAGACACTGGGAACAAGGGTGGGAACCTACAGGACATGGCTGTCCTAGTGGTGAACTTTTGTACCCTTCCCAGCACGTACTAGTCACCAAAGTACATGAGCAGATCCCTACCCTCAACAGGAAATGCCTCTTTCAGCACCTGGAATGCCGGCAACACCTCCTCTTCTGGTAGAGAAGCCAGGGCCACAAGGGACTTTACTGCTAATTGGAACCACATATTGGTGTTATGCAGCGGCCCCACACCCAACTGCTGTACCTTAGGCCAGATATTCTGGTCAAAGTGAAAAAGGCACCCTTTGGAGATGACACCCTGTAGGTTCTGCCGTATACTCTTTGTGGCTGCAATCTCAAAGTCTGTTAACACATACTTCAGAAACCATTCATAGCCATGCTTCGCCAACAGTTCTAGTACACAATGCCACATGAAGTTGTAGGACTTCAAAGACTTTTTACTCATGAGGCAATACAGTAGAGGCACACATTTATGGAACCCACCATATTTAACAAGCCCGTGGATACTGTACAGCTGATGACATATCAGCCCTTTACAGAAGAACGTGCCATCCATGAGGCAGATCGTCACTGTACTGAGGTCCAGTAGATTTTGTGTGGTGGTGAATACCACTACGGTGGTGTCCATACTGCTATCTGTCATTTTCTTAGAGAGGAAGCACCCGTTTTGGTGGTATAGTCACACACATTGATGTCATCCAACTGTAAGGTAGGGGCAGTGCCTGGATTGGCCATCTTTCTGTGTATTCTGCCCACCCTTTGCAGTAGTGCCTGCCATGTTGGCATGTCTGGTATGATCACATCTTCAGCAGCCTAGCTATCACAACCAGGTCAAAATGCTGAAAGATTGCATTTCAGTATCGCGAGACCAAACGAGTGAGAATCCACAACATTGGATACCAATGCATTATCCACTATGAGGCATGGCATGTCTCGGGACTTAGTTGCTCTGATTTTGAGCACTGTACACATGCTGTAACATTCGATATCCACGGGGTCACCGGGATGGTTGTGGCTGACAGACATCTGCAATCATTCCCCCATGGGAGTGCTCTCTGTGATGGTCCTACCTTTGCACTTCTGCAATGCCTTCCACTTGCAGCACCAGTATGTTCTTTGCTGACGTATCCACTCTTGGGTCAGGATGTATCCTTCCAGCACTAGAACTGGCTTCTCCTTTTGTGAGGTACTCACTGGGTATATCTCCCCAAGCTGTCCGGGTGCCACGGGTATGCTTTACGCCATAGTGGTCTTCGTTTGTAGTTGCTGGTGTGGCTTGCACCATGCAGGCTTTAGTTGCTAGTTGTAGGATTTACCAGCGGCAGAGTTCTGCAGCAGGTTTACACTCTAACAGCGGCAGCGCTTTTTCATAGTATTCATAGTTTAGTACTAAGCTAACTGCCCTTGCGAGCCATTTTAAGCCTAGCCAATTATCCCTTACAAGACTCAAACCCTGCACCTTGTGCTTGTAAGGCAAACACCTTAGCCATTAAGCCACCCTCCCAACCTTTTTAGTGTTCCACTCAACTGAGGGTTCATTCGACCATTTAAATTTCGTGATATTGCAGCTTCGATGTTGTGGATTCTCGCTCACTTGGTCTCGAGATACTGAAATGCGATCTTTCAGTATTTCGAGCAAGTGAATATATATATATATATATATATATATATATATATATATATATATATATATATATATACACACATACACATATTGTGTTAAAATATAGAGCAGCGTGTATTTAAATGATTTTTGTACTTTATTTATTGCCTTATTTGTATTTTATATATATATATATATATATATATATATATATATATATATCTTTTGTTTTTTTTTAGTGTGTATTTTTAGATAGATTTTTACATAATGTTCAGCTCTGGTGGTTTAGTCTGATGTGTTAAGTGGAAATGTATTTTTTTATTAATATTTATGAATGATACCTTTAATATAGTATTATTTGTTGATGCATGTTTTTATAAATTGTGTTCAGCACTGTTTAAGAGAGTGTATACATATATATATATCTAGGTCTACTTCAGTAGACCGAACTCTCACTTACCCATCTTTCATAATGCCAAGATGAAAAAGCTGATAACCCCATATCAACCATGTCTCAGAACACCGACTTTCCACTCCAGGTAAGTAAATGCTTGGCCAACTTGAAAAATAAATTAAAACCAAATCAAAGTGAGCCCACCCATGTGTGTGGGGGTGCACCCCCCCTCACCCCCCTCTAACTAAATATACCGACTCTGAGATCACAGTACCGCGGGGGTAAGGGGCAAAGTTCAACAGAGTGGCCGAGTGGTTACTTACCTTGTGTAGAAAATTACAAGTAACACTGATGCTTGTACAATGGCTTGAATTAATGCTTTTTGCAGTAATCCAAAATAAAACTTAAGCTTTCAACAAAATTATGAAGCACAAATGCATGGGAATGCTTTGTTTTATGCTTTTCTTATTTTTTATTCCATCTGCATTTTTATATATGCAGGTTGTTGTTAGGGTTGTGTTTTAATATGTTTATGTACACTATGTTTGTATGTATTATTATGTATGGTGTACCCCTTTAAGACTAGTATAGATGTATATGGGTAAGAATGTATGTGTGTGTGTATGTATCTGTGTGTGTGTGTGTGTGTGTGTGTGTGTGTGTGTGTGTGTGTGTGTGTGTGTGTGTGAGAGAGACCGTTGTTTTATAAGATGCATTTTAACACTATAGAATTTGATTTGAGGAAATACTTAATGAAGTCCTTATTAAACCTGATGTGTTTTAATGATGGTTTTCCTGGTGTTTTTATGTCTATCTATATCTAAACATATGAAAGAACCAGATGGTTGAAAAATGTGCAGTACCCCCCACACTCCCCCCCAACTATATATTCTAACTCCAGGGTCGCACTACAGTGGGGAAGGGGACATATTCCATTTACTTGCCTTACAGTGCTCTTGAGACTGCCAGTAATACTTGTCGGTCAAATGAAGTGTCAGTCAAATTAAATTTCAGTCATTTGGTCTCAGTCAAATGGGTGTCAGTCAATTGGAAGTTAGGGCAAATGAAGTAGACCCATTTTATATATATAAAGGAGGTAATATATATATATATATATATATATATATATATATATATATATATATATATATATATATATGGGTCTAGGACTGTTCATCGAAAGCAAATTCCACTGTGCACAATTCACTGAATGCTTAATTCACTGAAAACACAATTCACTGAAACACATTTCACTGAAAATTATATATGGCCTTTTCCCTGCTGTCGTGCGACCTTGGAGTTGGCATATATAGTAAGGTGGGGTGGGGGGCACCCCACCACATAGTTTGGATATATTAGAAATGAGTAATTTATTGAAATTGCAAGTATCCATGTGTATACTTCAAAATATTTAAAATAGGTGGGGGGATGTGCCCCCCACACCCCCCTTACTATATATTTTAACTCCAGGGTCGCACTACAGTGGGGAAAAGACCATATATAATTTTCAGTGAAATGTGTTTCAGTGAATTGTGTTTTCAGTGAATTGAGCATTCAGTGAATTGTGCACAGTGAAATGTGTTTCAGTGAAATGTGCTTTCAATGAACAGTCCTAGACCCATATATATACATATATATATATATATATATATATATATATATATATATATATATATATATATTTATATTAGCTCCTAGCTGACCCTACCAGCTTTTTGCTTTGGCTCCAGGTCTGAAAGAACCATTCATTTTCAGGCCCTTTGGTGTCAGCAACCGTCGACACTGACACCATAATAGTCCATGTTAGGTCTCAAAAAAGAACACTTCAGAGAGTAGTCAGTCCTCTGAGGCAGAGTTCTTCAAGTTCTTGAAGTATGTGTACTCCAGTCCCTCCCCATGTTTCCTAATCTTACGTCTATCAAGTCCACTAGTACAGTCAGCATCAACTGGGACCAAATGAGGAAAGCCTTTGTGAAAGGGCAAATGTATATGGGAGTCATCTTATTTCCATCTACAGAAAGGCCTGAGAGGGTAGGACCACTCTCTTCATTTATATTTGCTTCTTCCTCTCAGTGCCAGTGGCTTTAAAGCCAAAGCCATTCCCAGTTCTCTCTCAGGTAGTGCTGATGGCTCATTATCCTTGACACTGACAGCTTATTCGACATATTTGAGCATATCTCAGAGACTCCTACAGCACTCAGCTGCTTAGGTTTATTCATGACTTTGAGTTCTTCAGTGCTTGACATGTTGGCCCCACTCTCAGTCTTGGCATTGAGGGTACACCCATCAATTTTGTCAGTCTTGTCTTCTTTGGAGATGGAGATGGTTCAGCTGGTTCAGATGGTTCAGATGTGGCTGCCTCTGTGCCATTGGGGTCATCCTCAGAGTTTGAGTTCTGTGAAAGGATTATAACCCACTCTTCTGTGTGGAAAGGTGAATGATTCACCATCTTCAGCTCTGCCCTCAGACTGCAGGTTATCTGAGACTTTTAGCCCACATCTTTGGTCCAAGGGACAACCTGGCTCAGCTCACCTCAAACCCTCTTTTCAACATGGCCCAAGAGACACTTCTGGCTTTTTGGATGCCACCCCCTCCCAGGTACACAAGACATAGTGGGAAAGGAGGCACACAGCTTTACCAGTGAAATCACTCACACACAGGACACAGACTTCAGTGAAGGGAAAAGTCCCTCCCATATTCCCATAGAAGACTTCACCTTCGGAGAAATTTTGGAAATTATGTGGAAACTGGTCCCTTTAACCTCCCCTTTCCCAGGATGAGGAAGCATTTTTGAGACCTTTAGAGCTGAACCCTCTACTTCCTCTGCGAGCCTCCCACTGACTACTTCATTGACCTGGTGGCAGAGAGAGCATGGCTAAAAAACTCTCAAGAACCATCCCTATTGTAGCAGGGGCCCTCCAATTGATTCCACTGTGGTTGCAGTAGCCACCAAGCAGGAGCTATTAAATGAGAGACCAATGGTCATAACTCTCAACTTCTTTGCTCAGGAATACTGGACAATGCCAAAAATAATGAGGGCACAAGGGGCCAAAATCATGGACAGCTTTTAAATATTGCTCTTATAAACTGTAAAAGTTGCCAGAATAACACAAGAGTGTTAAGTTATAATGTACATGGCAGGGTTCCAGTGGGACCTGACTGAATAGACTCTGGACTGCCTCTGGAGATCCCCATCAATAGACACAAGGAAGGCAAAGAAAGCCAAGCTCTTTACCCTGTTGTCCATCATCATTCTGTCCATGGGACTACTCTCCAATGGAGCTGACAAGGCAGCTAGAGGAGTGGGCACTGGCATAGCCATATGCCGTCATATCTGACTGAGGTTATGTGATTTTGTGGACAACTTTAGTGCCCTTTCCAAATGCCCACTACAACAGATTGTACTTGTTCAATTCAAAAGTAAGAGAGACTTTGACTAAGAGTAAACAAGAGGGTAAGATGTTGTCTGCCACTGGCATTCATTTTGAAAACCCTCAAAAGTTATACTCCAGGGACCAGAAGGGCAGCAAAAAGGTCTGGTTCAAGAAATCCCTGTTCAATGTTTGATCGCTGCTGCATAGCCTAAACTATATGCGATGTCCTGCAAAAGATTGGACTATCCAGCAAGCTTATAAAGCTTTAGGGCACCTTCCATCTGACCTAGCTACTTCTCTGCACAAGGGAAGCAGTGTAAAGTTGGTGGCTAGGATGTCAAAACTTCTCAACTTTCTTGCTACCAAAAATAGCTCTCCCCTGCAGGCTTTGGGCAATCGACCATCAGCTAGCACTTCTACAAGGCTGGGCAGATAAGAATCCCATTTGGAAGTACCTTCTACATCAATTTAGTGAAAAAAGTAGCTGTTTTATTTTAGAGAAGTTTTGTTTGTGGCAATTTAAGTTTTTTAATTGTCATCTCTAAAATTTTACCTCAGAAATTTACATTTTATGTTATGTTTTCCTGAAATGAATCCTTTGAAAATATGTATCTTTAATAGCAACAAAGTTATCCTTTTCCTCAGATATTATGGTTAGCAGCTTGGATTTTTGGTTTTGAGATTTGTCATTACTGTGAAGTTAGTGTTTTCTACTGACATTTCTAAAACATGCTGACTGCTGGTCAGACACCCTTTTTTCATCTGGCAGCGGGTGCTGAGTCCCTGTGGTGATTCTATTTTTGATCTTTGCTTTACATGAGGAAAAGTGTGCTGCTTCTGTGTGATAGTGTTGTGAGGAGCCAGGGCTAGTGTGAGTGATGCTTGTCATTAAAAAAATATCTCAGAAAGCATTTTATCAATCATAAGGTAATAATAATGTTCTAAGCTTCACTGTCCACTTGTGATACTCCTTTTCCTAGTAGAAAATATATTGATCTCTCCCTGAGCTACAAAAAGAAAAAAAGTTACCTGGGAGACTTTGGCTTTCAATTTGGCTTCCTCTTCACATCTGCCATTGATGTGTGACTCTGCTATGTCCACTACTTGTTCCTTGGATTACTTATATTTTTATCTCAGTCCCCCTAGTGTTGCTCTTTGCGAAGACACTGAGTACTGGAAGGCAAGCACATCCTCTACAGCTGTCCACTTGCTGTTAAAAGCAGCAGAGAACCACCCTTTTAAGTATCAGGAAAGAGTGCAGAATGCTCCTCCTCTAAGCTGTTCTGAGGAGCTTCTTTTCTGGGAGACAGAGTGTCCTTTTAGCTGCTCTTTTCTCCTGGAAGTCTCCCAAAAAAAAGGAAACAGAAAACATTTCTATCTTCTCAGGACTGATGGGGAAGATTGTCTAAGCTTTACTAAGGAACTTTCTTTCTCAGATATTGGTTCCAATTTGGAGAGACCGAATATAGACTGGGATTGTGTTTCTTATGTTTTCTGTCTTTTGAATGTGGAATCTAACTCTGAGGAGAGTTATTATTCCTGTTCACCTCCCAAACAGTAGTCATTTTCCGATACTACCGAGAAGGATGGGGTTCTTTCAGTGGGAACAAAAAGAAATTCCAGAATGTCTATAAAAGTATTATTATTTTTTGCAGGTAGGTTCACTTCAACCAAATTATCCACAGTCCAGTTTTTATACCATTGAATGGTTAGCCCTGATATTGCATACAGTGTCCACATTCTCCTGTCTGGGGGATACTGTGTACCACCGTAGATATCTAAAGCAGTTGGTCTTTACAACTCTTCTGATAGACACCATCTAGAGTCTGTGCTGCTGCCTGTGACTTTCATTTATATTTTTGTGGGAGATTGAGGTGGAAACACCCAGCAATTTTTTGGGAGGTAGAAGAAATCTCACAAAGACATAGGAAAATATACAAATTTCACACAAGTATTGGCCAGCGGTCAAGATAGAGCCTTGTTCCTTGTAAATGGTAGGCAAAGATGTTAACCATTATGCAAACTGGTCTCCAAAGAAAGCTGATATGTGCAAGTCTGATGGTTTGAAGTCCCAAAAACATTGTTAGAATTAGTGGATGCTATGTACAGGAACCCAGTGACACAAGTACAGGCAGTATTCAACCTCACAGAGTGGTACCCATTAGGAGTAGGTGTCCATCAGGGATCAACTGTGAACTCACTGCTGTTCATACTGGTGATGGACTACATTAACAAACATGTCAGAGGGGACAGATCAACAAAGTTGCTGCATGCAGATTATGTGGCATTACAAGCAGACTCTGGACAAAAACTTCAGAAAATGATAGGAAAATAGAATGCAAAACTGTAAGGTACTTGGGATGAACCTAAGTACAGGCAAGACAATTTTTATGATAGCAAATGACGAAATCAGATGTTGAAAATCAAGGCAGAAGTTAAAATAGTGGAACAGGTCAACAATTTCAAATATTAAAAGGGTGTTTGAGGAAAAGAGAAGCCTGAATGATGAGGTCAAAGCTAGAATTAGTTGGAACTGAAGCCTTTTGGTTTAGAATGTATCAGTAGAACACCAAAGAAGCTGAAAAGTAAGGTGTACAAAACAGTGGTGTGACCAGTACTACTGTATGTCACAGAAACCTGAGCAGTGAAGGCAGAGCATTTGAGGAAACTAGAGGTGATGGTGATGAAATGTCTGAAATGGGTAGTAGGGTGTACACTATAAGATAGACAAAGAAATTAGGACATCAGGGCAGAAAGTAGTTCCAATTGCAAAGAAGGTCAAAGAGAACAGATTACCATATTTCAGGCACATGTGCAGAAAAGCAGAAGATGACCTATGAAGAATATTTGCGAGAGAGAGAGAGCGAGAGAAAGAAGAAAAAGGCAAGAGAAAACAAGGGCATCCAGAAAAAGAGACGGAAAAGTGCATGAGAGAGGACCTGTGAACATCAGGCATGATTGTCAAAGAAGGTAGCAGAGTGGCATTGAATGAGGAGAGATGGTGACAGTTAACACAATACCTCGACCCTATGCAGAGAATAGGGAAAAGAAAGTTGATGATTTTTTTCAACCTGTATCTGTTCCTCCTGTGTTCCCAGCTTTAGAAGATGCTTTTTTGGCAGCCAGCAGATTTCCTGAAAGGCTGTCGATTGCTCCAAGAAAAGCTGAGGTCCTCAAAAGGATAAAATTAGTTCAGGGGGCTACCCACATTTTTCAAACCTCCTTTTCAAAATTTAACAGAAACTTCTTCTGGTTTAGGCTATTCTTTCAAGAAAAAGAACAAATGTTCCCAACAAGGAATCTGTAACCAAAGTTTCAAAAATCAGTGGCACAGAGATTTAACGATGAAAATAGGGTTCTCCCAAAACTAAGTGCAATGTAAGAAAACAGACTGATTATTTGTACCTCAGTTGTTCCCCCTTCCCCACCCTGGCAATTTTGTAAGTCTATCCTGGAGTTTAGGCCTTCACTTGCCTCTTTAGCACCATATTACCTCAGGTTCTTGAGTACCGAGAATAATTTAAAATGGTTATAATAATTGGCAGTGAGTTTCTCTTTCTTCCATTCAAAAGATTCCTCTACATCATCCCAATCCGAACTCACTTTTTTCTCCTATACTTTTCAAATGCTGTCTCAAAGAGAGTTACAGAACTTGTTCCTTCAGGATTTCAAGCCTGCTTAAGGAATAGCACAGTTGGTGATTCCCTGCTGAGTGAGAAAGTAAACCTATATTTTTTGTCTTTGACTGCTAGAGCTGCTTTCTGTCTTACTTGCTCCATTTTTTTTCTGTTCAAAGAAATCTTGGCCTGGTGATTTTATTATGTGGGAAAGACAGAGACTTAAATTATTTAGGTTTATATTTCACATGTTTTTTCATTGGTTAATTTGAATTGTCTCCTGACTGATATTTAAATGCAAAGTGAAATTCTGGGCCTTTTTATTTGTCTGAAGGATTTCAAGCTTGCATAAGGTATAGCACTGCTGCTGATTCCATGCTAGGGTTTCCAACCCACCCTCTTGTTTGTAGGTCTTCTTTTTCAACCTGGTGATTTTAAGCTTCCTAGTCCTACTTTAAATTGAGCTTAATAAGCTCATCCCTTTCTACACTACTGCTGCTATCTTGAATTTTTTTATTTGAATTAATTTGCCTTTCCTTGAATTTATATTGAAAAAGAGCATTTTGCCTCTTATTGTCTGTTGTACTGATTTACTTCATCTGAATTCATTGTCTAGCTAGCTGTTGGATAAATTAGTGCATTTTTACACTCTAGCAAGCACTTATTTTCTCATCAAGGTCAGTGGATTTTCCGTCTAGTGCACTGGCAGGTAGCATTGTCTGTTTAGGTAGTGGAAACACTTGAGATTTCTGCATGTAGTTTTATTGGCTGGAGAGCTTATTAATCAGTTAATCTTGTTTTTAGTGCCTTAATAAATTCTGTACAATTGAGTGGCTCTTGGCTCACTTATACAAAACAAAGTACTTTTATTGAATAATCACATTTTTATGAGCTGTTTAAGGTACATTTCTGTATCCATATCTTTAAGTTTGTTTGTGGTAGCACTTCACTCTGAATATACTCTCTTACATTCTCTTTACATTAGGAGAACTGTGATTATTCATCTAGTAGCTATAGGTGTTTACCTGGTCTTTATGAGCTGGGAAATAAATAAAAGGGCTCTAAGTATTTTTTCTCTGCACTTCTTTATATACTGTGACTGTACTTCATCAGTTAAAAAAAATGTACTGTTTGCTGCTGCTTTGCACTGTATTTTACTACGGCATTTGTTGCACTTGGACTGTATTTCACACGGCTGCTTTTACTTAATTTAAGAAAATAGCTGTTCTTGCTGTTTTATTCTGTTGCTATTATTCAAGAAAAACTGTACTGCTTTTTACGCTGATGCTTATTTAATTAAAAAAATCCTGATTTTTTTCTGTTGCACTTCTGTTGGCCATAGTATAGACTGGATTCAGACCTGCTGAATTCAGTTCTGTTTGTAGATTGAACACTAAAAATCAGGATGCTTTTTTTTGTAGAAGCCCCCCTCCCCGGTACCCTTGTGGCAGGAGTGTGCAATAGGACTATCTAATTGAAGGTTATTGGCTCAGGGCTCAGTTTGAGCTTGTTCATTGGTTTCTTTGTATTAGCTGCTTTGCTCTTGCTTGCATGTAATGCATCATTGTGCACCACCACACAGAGGGGGTAACCCTTGGTGGTTGTAGATGCAAAAGCACCAGTAGAAGTATTTACCCTTAGAAGCAGCTGCTGTCTAGAAGAGCAGTTGTTCAGAGAACTACCAAGCAGAGGTTTTACCTCTTATCGATCAACATCAGACCCTATAGATCCCCTCATTTATAGACCTTCTACTGTACACCCCATAGGTTAGTCACCCTAAAATAGCTTCCTGCCTGATGCCCCCTTCTTTTTCTCCTTATCTGAGCAGATAAGGAGAAAAAGAAGGGGGTATCAGGCAGGGAGCTATTTTAGTCACCCTAAAATAGCTCCCTGCTTGATACCCCCTTCTTTTTCTCCTTATCTGCTCAGATACCAGGTTCAAATCTTGCATTATGGACTGTCAGTTTCCCTCTGTTTCTCCTGCCAGCCTGGTGGACATGGGTTTTTTGATGCAGTGTAGCAACTGCCTGATGTACACTGACAACACTTTACTCCTAAATTACTCAAATACAATTTGCAAGAGATGTTCATACACTAAGCATCTGGAATCACTTCTCTCTTGTGCCCAGAACAGCAACATTAAACAGGTTGTCAGCTCACTCACCATAACTCCTATTCATAATATGCACCAAACACATAAACTTTCATATGCAGAAGTACTCTTCAGAAACCTACCTAAACACTTGAGATCTCCAAAACATAAACATGCTACACCTAACACAACACCCAAAGCACCCAATACACATACAAACGCTAGGACCTGTGTCTCACCAAATAAGCCCTTAAGGCAATGCACAGCTATTCTAAATGTTTTAGTTATATTGATTCTACAGTGAGACATACATATACCTCACTCACCTGGTTGAACAAGGAGAAGGCTACGGTCAGCTGTCTGTCTGGTGCAAGGATTCGCCAGATCCCACATGCACTCAAGTCTCTCAACAAGTACCATTATGACTCTATCATAGTTCAAGTTGGTGTGAACGAATTGAGATGTACACCTCTGGACTATATGAAGAGAGACACAATTGAGATCTCTGAATATGTGTCTCAGGCAGATATGTCCCTAGCTTTGACCAGCATTTTACGCTTGCCTAGGACGATACCACACTACAAACAGAAAATGATTGACTTCAATAATTGGCTTAGTTTCTGCTGTCATTCTAAGTGGATCCAGTTCCTGTCAGCCTGGGATGACATGATGGATAGATCATGCTGCTTTGCCAGAGATGGTCTTCACCTGGCACCTCTAGGCTTTCGGTTGCTAGCTAAGGCACTTGCCTCCCCCATAATGCCTTTTTTAGGCAAGATCAAAACAACAAAATTCCCAACATGAAAATATCAGACACAAAGAAACTAAGGGTCATGTTGCTAAATGCTAGGAGTTTAAATCAAAAACTGCACTCTCTGGAAGTGCTCCTCTCCCTGGAAGATGTTGACATCTATGCAGTCACAGAAAGAAACCTGGCTCAAGGCCAGAGAAAGTACTCTGGCCTTGCAAGGCTACAATGCCTTCCACACTTTCAGACCATAAACTGAAGGTGTAAGAACCAAAGGAGGTGGAGTATTTGTCTTCATTAAAGATAATTACACCTGTAGACTGGTAAGACAAGAAAACTCTATGGAGCTACTCCAAGTCCAGATTACCATGGGTAAGACCCCCTTCAGGTCATCATCAGTTAGAGGTCCCCTTCCATAAGCCAATATGCCCACACAGCTTATTAAGACCTACTTGAGAAAATTAAGGTACAACCTAACACCCTAGTCATGGGTGACTTCAACTATCCTTCCATTACTTGGGAAACTCGTACAAGCCTAAACTCATTCACACAAAAGTTCCTGGAATTTGTTAACTCAAATGCCCTGGAACAAATAGTGCACCACCCCACAAGCAGCTCCACTATTCTAGAGCTGGTCCCCACCAATATGAATGACTGATGCAATGCCTCAAGGGTAGGGCCCTCACGGTTTTAATCCAACCATAAATCATTTTTGAAGTAGCAATAGAACCAGAGCTCCTTAAAGGAGAAGTCAGGCTAAAAACTTCACCAAAACTAACTATACTCTCCTAAGGGAAGGTATAATCAACTCCCAAGCTCCAGTTTCCACAGATGGCATTGGCAGCTATACTAAGGTATACAAATGCCCTGTGTAAATATCTACATAAATGTATAGACACAGCCAGATGGGATTAAAGTAAGATCCTCAAGAAAAAAACAAACCATTCTGGCAGACTTATAGCATTAAGAAGCTGCTATCTAAAAATACAAAAGTGAGATTCCACAACTGATAGAGTACCCTCTTCAGCCTAAACAATCAAATAAGACAACTCAAAAAAGCTTCAAAGAGCAACTATGAGAAAATATTACCAACCATAGCCAAGGATAACCATAAGGATTTCTTCAGCTATGTCCACAACCTAAAACATAGGACTTAGATCTGTGCTGAACTAATCATGGATGGCATCACACACACTGACTTTGTGGAAATTGCAAACATGCTAGTAGACAGATTTCAGCCTCCTATCCCCCAAGCATACCACAAACAATGTCTTTCATCTCCTCCTCCCTGCATTCCAAAGAGCAAGTTATCAGTGTTCTCTCCAAAGCTAAGAACACAGCCTCCATGGGACCAGGATGTCATTCTGGGCTACATTCGTAATATTCTAAAACAACAGCTATCTACTCCATTAGGCACTCTATTCAACCACAGTATGAGTACTGGCTTTGTCCCCACTGAATGGAAAACAGCAATTGTTATCCCCCTCCACAAGGGTGGCTTGGCAACAGACCTGGGTAACTATAGACCCATAAGTTTAACCAGCCTCATCTGTAAGGCAATGGAACAAATCATTATGGACTTCATAAATAAGGATATAGGTGACCTCCAAACCATGGATCCATTGCAGTTTAGTTTTGTCAAGGGCAGGTCATGCCTGTTAAACCCGGTGGACTTCTTTGAGAACATGACCAGAGCCATAGACAAGGGCAAATCTATGCACACACCCTATCTTGACTTGGCCAAAGCCTTTGACACTTTACCAAATTCAGGCATCATTGACAAACTAACCCAGTTAAATATCAACCCCTATGTTATCAGGTGGGCTGCAATCTGGCTCATAGATCGACAACACTCAGTCAAAGTGGGAGACTTTATCTCTACCAGTAGAACTGGCACCAGTGGGTTCCCACAAGGGGCAGTGCTAGGTCCCCTGTTGTTTGTCATATACTTCTCAGAAGTCCAGGCCAAAACAGAGGGGCTGTTACTAACCCAGTTTGAGGAAGACTGCAAATTAGGTGCTATAATTGAATCCCCTAGTGATGTCAGCATACTTCAAAAGGTCCTTACACAGACCAATGATTGGTGCCAAAGCCATGGTCTTAAACTAAATGCTAAAAATGCATCATCATTCCCTTTGGTAAAAACAATGTCCCTGCTGATTATAAAATAAACAATAATACCCTAAGTACCAATTCAGTAGTGAGAGACCCAGGAACACAAGTTGACTGTGACCTCAACTTTGACCACCATGTGTCTACTGAGGTGAGGAAGGCATTCTACATCACTCACTTGATTAGCAAAGGCATCACCTCAAGAGCAAAAGAAGTTATAACTCTCCTGTAATCATCCCTCATCAGGCCTATTATTGAATATAATTCTCCCTTTGGTATGTACTATACCAGACACCTGCAGCAACCCGAGAGACCTCAGAGATTTCTAACTAGGAAAATTCAGGGTTTCCAGCACATTTCTTATATGGACAGACTGAAGTCACTATCATTGTACTCAGTAGAGTATAGACTAGTTAGAGGTGACTTATGTCTGGTTTACAGGGCTATCTCTGACCCAGATCTAATGGAATTGCTGCACATCCATAAGTCAAATGGGACTAGAGTCACACGTTCCAGGGAACTCAATCTAGCCTGAGATATAAACAGGTCCTGCTGGAGAGAAAGATACATCTCTCATAGGTTGCTACTGTTCTGGAATAGGCTTCCAATCCATATCAAGCAGAGCACCCCCATGACCCTGTTTAAGCTCAATCTGGATGACTAGATGGGAAACAAAAAATTTTGGGCAGGGATTGCCCCAGGTTCTCTCCTGAACACAGGTAGTCCTTGCTAGAAAAACCTTGGGCATAGACAATATCTCTCATCTAGTATTATACTAGAATTTAATGGCTTGTATAGACCATTGGGTCAATAGCCTAGTAACATCCAATGAACCTATGAACATATAAATGGGAAAGGATTTAGTTTAAGAATAGTTTTTGCCCCAAAGAAAGAAGCAAACTGGAGACCTGTCCTAAACTTTATTTTCTAAACCTTCACATCAATATCTCAAAATTCAAAATACTTCTCTTCAATCAATGTTGCCTCTCATTCCATCTCTCAGTTTTTTGTAACCTTGAATTTGAAAGATGCTTGTGATCTCACCCCAGTCCTTGAAGATGCCATATCCTTTTTGTGTTTTTCTGTGTCTTGTTCCCATTTTCAGTTTTTAATTTTGTCTTTTGTTTTATCTACGGCCCCAAGAGTGTTTACAAAGTGCCTGACTCTTGCAATAAGCCCATTGCAGGTTGCAGGGCATTCACATTTTCCTATGTTTAGATGATTGGCTATTTTTTGCAGAGTCCTTCACAGACTGTCAAGAGTCTCAAGCTATGGTATTCACATGTGAAAGATTCAATGTTTTCTCAATTCAATTTTGACTCAGCATCAGCACTTCTCCTCTCATTTCAAATTCCAATGTTGGGATTTGTGAAAGGAGAATTTACTCTGGTGGGTGAATCAGTTGTCTCTCAACCCAAAACACCCCCTATCCCTTCTAATTCTGAAACAGCAGAAGCATCAGACTTTGCTTGAGGAGTTGTGTCCAAAGGAGTGAGATATAGAGGTTCATAGAGTTTCTGGAACAAATAAGTTAAAACTTATAAATGTCAAAGAAATGATGGCTGTAATAATTGTTCTCTAATTTGTAACAATCTTTAAACTGCAGGCACTCTGCTAGTAATTGCAGACATCACCACAGTGATATCGTACATAAACAAACAGGGTGGAACCAGGTCCTATCCCCTTTGCAGACTAAGTGACTCAGTTTAGTCTGTTTCTCCAGGTTACCTGCATTCTGTTTGAGCAAATAATTGTTGCAGACAAGCTGAGCAAGACCAGAACATACCCTCATGAATGGATGTTCTGAATGCCTACAATGCTCCAGGACTAAATGATTTATGTTCCTTGTCTTGTGTTTAAAAACTGAAGAGTCTGCTGAGGTAATTGATCATTTCTTCTGTACATTTGTTTGTTTACATCACTGGACCTTACTAGAATTACTATTTTATACTCTTTGTATTTTTTGTATTATATTGGTTAACTGACAGGCTGGGTAATAGTTGATTTTACTAGTGGGTATTTCTTTTGAAAGAATTGCTTCTTTTAAATGAATTGCTCATTTTGCACTTCAAGTAATTATTTTTAAGTTAAGTTTACAGTTTTTAAACAAAGTTTTTTACAATATTTTTATATTTTTTAAAATCAGATCATTCTCAGCGTTCATGTTCATTCTTGGTCAGTTTTATTCATGCTTGCTTATTTATTCATGCTTATTCATTTAGCATTTGTATTTATATTGAACTGTTTTTAAATATCTGTAACTTTTGCTTTTAGAAACTAATTGATGATCAGCATGTGACACTTTAGCTGCATTTTGCATTAGTTCTGCTTGTCTGATGAAGTCTTGCTCACAGAAACAAGACAAAAGTGCTTACGCTATTTGTTTTTATGAATTAAAACTTGCCTTTGTGGATTGTATTTTGTTCTTTGGATTTGTCTTGCCACCTGTGGTCATTTTTCAGCATTTTTTGCAGTTATTTTTTGCAAGTTTGCTAATGCAAAACCTATTATTCTTAAACTTTCTAAGTTTGTATTCTTTCGGCTTTTCCTGGTTAGGGGTCGCCACAGCGGAACTCCGGTCCGCTAATGATTGGCAGTGGATTTTTATGTTGCAGAGTTGCCAGACCGATGCTCAACCTTCAAAGATGGCACACCCATTCACACACATACCTGCATGTCTTTAAGCATCACTCGACTGCGGGGAGGACATGCAGACTCCACACAGAAGGCGCTCCAGCCGAGAATCGAATGGGAGAACCTCTTGCTGTGAGGTGACAACGCTAACCGCTGTACCACCACAGCATCAACTTTCTAAGTTTGTAAGAGCAGTATTTAAAATCTGCCCCTATTTGTCCCCCCATCATTTTAAGCTTTGTCCAGATTTTTTGCTGTAAGAGGTTGAGAGGTAAATACAACTCAGATGCTACACTGACAGAACAAAAAGCTTCAGGATTGCTGACCACCTATTTATTTTTTATGAATGTAAGAAAAGTGGATAAGCAGTGTCAAAACAGACAATTTCTCAACAGTTATTGCCTTTCGCTATTCTCACCATAAAACACTTCCAGGCAAAGTCAGGGAAAACTCTAATGTGACTTTGTCAACTTTTATTGCTTTCAGAAAAAGGGATGGACCCAGAAATATACAAGATTCAGCTGTTTGATGATCATCTATGCATACATTTACCAAACATTACAAACTAGATTCCTGTTATAGGTCCAGAGCAGGCCTTATTAGAACTTTTCTCTAGAGTCAACCGAACTCTGATCCATCTTCCTCTTCCCTTGCTTTCTTATATAGCTTATACTAACTAATCTGATCTAATGATGGACATATGTATGTCATGGTAAACTTACTATAACATGGAGATGTTGGAATAATTGCTGAAGTAGCTGCATCCTCCCTCCATCCCTGTGTTTTTGCTATTTTTATGCTGAGGTGTGGGATTTTTACTTATATGTCCCATTCTTCTTCCCCTTTCATCAGCCACAGTTGCCACGCATGCCTCTTCTCATGAATGTGGGTAGGGACATTCCCAAGGGAGGTATTGTCAAAATAATGTGGTCAAAATAAGAGACTAACTTTCACATCAACATACTGGAGATGAGACTGATCCTTCTAGCATTGTAGGCACTTCAGGACTTCCTTCTCAAAGGTGTGATTTCTGTCCACATAGGCAATACTTCAGAAGTACAGTACATAAATAAGCAAGGAGGAACCTGTTCTTAACCTTTGTGTTAGGATGCAAGAAGGATCAGTCCACATTCCAGGTCATACCCACCTTTTAACAAACAGGCTGAGCCACTGCATCTGCATGCCTAATGAATTGTTCCTCAGTCATGCAGTGACAATCAAGATATTCAGTTTCTGGGGCCAACCTTGCCACAATCTGTTTGCATTTCCACACAGTATCAAATGCAGCAGCCACTTTGCCAGTATCCCTTCACAGAGACAGCCACCCAAAGACACTACATTCCATCCTTAGCCACTTAGACTTCTGTACATCTTCCTCTTCCTTCTATTAATAATAACATTCTTACAGAAAGTATCCATTGCAGGTCAAGAGTCATTCTCATAGCACACTTCTGGCCCAAGCAAATATGGTTCCCCAGTCTTGTGCCTCATCTGACATAACCCCCATGGCCACTGGATTAACAGCCAGACTTTCTGTCTCAACCAGCCAGCAAGTCTCATCCAGCCATAACCTCCCTCAGGCTGACTGCATGATTTTACCAATTCCATTGATGGCCACTAATCCATTCTTGCCTTCCAGAGTTCAGACTCTAACTGCCTCTCAAAATCAGTCCACTAGAAAACTAAATAAATGCAAATAGAAAATATTCTCTTTATTGACAGGTCGCTCTTGTTTTTGACCTGTTCAACAATTTCTAGCCAGACTTTTTGGTTCAGGTGTTAGTTACTCTTTGACTAAAGTCCATTTGGCTGCTTTATCAAGCTTTCATTCAGGCCTGAATTCTACTTCACTAGCCTCTCAAAAGATATGAAAGACTTTGTTAAAGAGCACTTTTTTTTCAGGCCAGCCATAAAAGATCTCACTGTACCATGGACCTTACATTGGTACTCCGAGCTCTCTTCAAACCACCATTTGAGTTAGCCTGTAAATCCTTTTTAAAATATCTTGATTGGAAGATCTTATTTCTGTTTATCATTGACTTCAGTGAAAATAATATCTGAACTACATGCCTTTTCCTGCAGTCAAACATATTTGTTTTTGTTTCATAAAGACAGTCTTTCTCAAACCAAATCCTACATTTTTTCCTAAAGTAGCCTTGGAGGCATCTTTAAACCAGGGAATTAATTTGCTAGTTTTTTTCAGAAAATTAATCTATCAAAGGAAAATACCTTAGGAATACATTGACAATTAAGGCTTTACTTTAAAGAACTAAAGCAATAAGGAAACAAGACCAACTTGCTATATCTTTTTTCCCAGTGTAAACTAGATTCCAAGGTTTTCAGAGTCATTTTATCTAGATAGCTAAAAGACTGCATCTATTTCATTTACTCATGTCATAAAAAAAAATCAGTACAGTCAAGATCCAAAGCTCATTCCTGACTTCTGTAACTTACTTCAAGTACTCTGCTGTAGATAGCAATACAGTCAGCAATGCATACCTTTATCAAGTGCTATAAACTCAAACTCATACTGAGGTCCAAAGGTTCATTTAGTTCCACCATTCCCAGGGTTATCTTGCCAAGATGCCATCTGGGAAGAACACAGCTGGGGATTCTGTCTCAACCACTGAAATGGACGAAGGGGCAAGCACAGGATACTAAAGCTATGCACTTGATATAACAATAGATCCTTTTGTCCCTGCATTTGTATCAATGTCCCATTCACCTCATGTCTTCAAAATTGTCACATTCCTTCCTGGATGGACTTAGTAGACCTGAATATGAAGTCTTTCTCTAAACTACCTTTTCAGCATGGTTGTATATGATACAGGGTTAACTCGAGTTGGCAGACAAGGAGGAGTGGGTCTATTTCATATGATCGAAAGCTCATATGATCGACAAACCTTTCAGAGAGACCAAAACACCGAAAGCTCAAAACACCGAAAACTCATTTGGTCAAAACTCATAACATCAACACATGAAATTCAAAGCATTATGCTCTTTCCCCACTGTAGCGCAACCCTGGAGTTAGAATAAATAGATGGGGGTGTGGGGGTGGCGAATCCCCCCACATACATAATAAATTTTAAACATACATGTGGATAGTTATAACAAAAATGACAATATTTATCTAAATAATGTGTGGGGCTCCACCCCCCCCACCCCACCCCCAATGTGTGGGGCTGTGCCCCCCACCCCCCAACTATTTTTTCTAACTTCAGGGTCGTGCTACAGTAGGGAATGGGCATAATGCTTTGAATTTCATGTGTCAATGTTATGAGTTTCGACCAAATGAGTTTTCGGTGTTTTGAGCTTTAGGTGTTTTGGTGTTGGTGAAATGAGTGTTGATCATATGAGCTTTTGATCATATGAAGTAGACCCGGAGGAGTACACAGCATTATAGGAAAGGGATATGGGGGAAGCTCAAGCACTAGAAAAGCTTCTGAGTGATAAATTGCCATCTCAGGTCTGCCACAAGGGCAGACAATCCAACCATTGAGATGGATGGAGAGAGACAATAAAAATCTATCATTATGCTGAGCACCTTTTATTTTTTTTTAAATTTAACTTTGATGTTATGACCATAATAACTGTGGCATCTACAGTCTGATTAGTATCTATCTAGGCAATAAATAAAAACAATACCTAGTAGTTTATGGATAAGAATATAGCGACATGATGCCCTTCTAATTTTCTTTTCTATATGGGTTTCTTGAGGAGGAGTATTAGCTCATTCAACCAACATGTAAAACCACATTCTCCACATTATGTTGTCTTGCTGGTGTGGTGCATGAGAATTCTAGTTCCTCTATTTTCTGTTTATGGTTTTCCATATCTTAATAAGTGTATATTTCTGCATTTCAGATGGGCATTTTACATTTTGAATATACTCATTTCTTCTTCTTACAATTTTGGGTTAGCAGTTTGCATCTTTTATCTAGTATTATTCCTCTCATTTTGCATTAGAGTTCCAGACAAAATCAGTCTTCTAAATCCTCAGACCAGTCACCTCTGAGAACTGGTAAAAGGCCAAATGCAAGAGAAAGCATAGTGTTCCCTCAATAGTCCATCATTTTAAACACTGCATCTCTTTCATTTGGGGCATTGACAAAGTTAATCCTCACTGGTCTGCATAAAGGTGGGATGACCTGTCAAATCCTCACCATCCTTGCCAGGATACATCCTGTAGGAGGTCTTTCTTATTTCCCAAGTTTTTTTCTTGGGTGAATCCTTCAACTGATAAGATGGTTCTTTTAGTGGTGGTCTGCATGGCAGAAGCCTGATGTGGTTGCACACCCTCCAGAAGAGACCCTTACAAGCTCCTCCAGTCTCTTAAGGATTGAACTTCTTTGTCACAAACTACTCAGGCTAACCCAGTGTTGCAGCAGCTGCATTCAAAAAAGTTCCATCTCCATAGAGACCCATTGTTCATCTGCCAAAAAGGGATTTCATGAATTAGACAGACCAGGAAAGCTGTGAACTATCTGTAACACATTTGCTGCTTCCCAGATTGGGGGGGGGGCATGAAGCAAAATGCCTCTGGGGAGATTGTAGGATGAAGAAATGAAATATAAACTTCAGTCCTAGACTGTAACGTTATGCTCTATTGCAATTCCAACCATGCAATTCATTTATAGTGCAGCAGATGGCTGTGTCTCACAGACTTTGATGATCACACTAAAGCCAGGATCACGAATGCCATTTTTGGCTGTCCATCACTTAAAGCCAAACTTGAAAGACAAGAGCAAGAAGGTAAAACTCATAGCTGTTGGGGTTAAATCTGAAGTTCACTGACACTCATTACTATGGATGCAATAAAGTCCATGCCAACTTTCATTTTAATGCAGGTAGCAGCAAGGTATATCACTGGAAAATGTCATTGTGGTGTGTCAATTTCCAAATCAACCACCCCTAAGTAATCTGGGATACCACAGTCTCCCTTCTGAGGCCCAGTGCTCTTTTCCCTGAGACCTTGCCTGACTGTCCCAGTCTGAATGCAGTTGGGGGTTGTTTGTCCCTCCACTTGTCCACCTGAGTGGCCATCACACAAAACAAGAGGGTGAGAATGATCATATCGAGAGATGACAGAACCCCATTCTTTTCTGACCATGATGCAATATCTCCCTCTTCTAGACCTCCCTCCTCATTAAAAGAGCTTAGCTAAAAAGAGGTGTGTAACCTTCTTCAAAAACAAGCCACCCAGAAGGCCTCACCTGAAAAGAAAGGTTTAGGCTTCTACTCAAAAGTTTTTTCAGTACCAAAATAAAACAAAGGATGTTAGGCCAGTTGCTGATCAGAGTTGCCTAAACCAGTACAATTTCAAAGAATCTCTTTGTAAAGTTATAGTGCAGCCATTCCTTCCTCATATATCAAAAGAAGATTGGATATGCTCTTTGGACTTCCAGGATGCCTGTCTTCACATCAAAATAGCTCAGGAGTTCAGGACACTGAAAATTCTGAGTAGGTACAGTCATTACCAGTATCCAGAGATTTGGGCTTACCATAGCCCCCAGAGTGTTCAGCAAGTTTATGTCCTTGGATATAGTGAACTAATGACTACAAGGCATCAAGATGTTTCTGTACCTGATGATTGACCTAATAATAGTCTAATAGCAATGAGAGATTCTCTTCTGATATCATTCCAGGCATTGGGGATCATAGTGAACAATTTGAAAGCACAATTAATGCTCACTCAAATGCTGACATTCACTGGGTGCACTCAGAAACATCCTGTCTTGCTGAAACTTTCTGTTTTTGGTAGGGTTTTACATTTCAATAATGCAGTCACTCAAATCTTCCAAAGCTGACCTGTTCCAACTGCTTGTTGCCTCAAGGTCATGGGAGTTATGGCAGCCACAGGCTACATGGTGCCCAGTCAGATACCATGTGAAAGTACTGCAGTATACTACAAAGGTACAGTGGAATCAGGTTCTGGATCTTATGATGTCCTCAGTAAAAATTTTGAAGAATGTCATGGAGCATTTGTGCTGCTGGCTGTGTGATTACAACCTATTTCTGAGCAAACCCTCACAGTCTCCAAATCCTACTCAGCTATCACCTCAGATGCTTCATTCCTGTCGTGAGGTGCATTTTCAGAGACTGGAAGACAGTCCAGGATTTATGGTCACAGGCAGGTGAGTCTGCCCATAAATGTTATCAAAATGATGTGGTCTTCTTCATGCTGCATGACTTTTACAATTCCCTTTCACACTATCCACACTGACAATATGGCTATGGTATGGTATGCCAACAAGTAGGAAGGAATTCGCTTTTCCAAGAGGCCTTGAGGTATTTGGCCTTGATGGGAAAAGGCTATATCTATAAATTATCTGATGATAGCCAGTCAGTTTCTGGGAAAATCCAGCTCTTTAGTGGACTGGGTCTGCACCAGTAGTCTGATGCATAAATGGTCTCTCAGCCATTCTGTACTGTGGAAGTCAATCTATGTTCTAGGGGACACCCTGCTGTAATATAATTGCATCCCCCAACCAACAATAAATGCAGCAACTTCTTTTCCCATAGTCATCCTTGGGCTTCCATAAGAAACAATCATTCTGAAACAACCCTTACTTCTCTGTACTTTCTTCTCTCTTCATCTGATCCCCAGAGTTCTTTAAAAGGACAAACTGTACAAAACAAAAGTCATTTTATAGCTCCATACTGGCTCCAACAAGTTTGAGCTCCCCTGCTATTGCCTTCCTATTATGGAGCAGCCTCTAATCTCAGGCCCTTCCAAATCCTATTGATACATCTGTCCAGAAAGCTTTGCCCGGACCTCCACTCCCTATAGCAGACCGGTCCAGTCCCTGACTTCTTGTCCCTCTGCAAAGACTAAACACTGGGAAGACTTGTAGGTATAGATGGACCTGCCATCCTTGACATCTCAGATGTTTGATTCAGGATTAAGTTATTTTTCTGTTGAAATCAATTTAGCAACAATATTCACTTTGTTTTCATCAGTGTGCTAACTCATTCTCTATGCCACTGCAAAACAGGGGAGGCTCATGCTATAGGACTGCAGGACTGCAGCCCTCCCATCTAGAAAATAAAAAAAGTAAAAGAAAAACAAAAAAGAAATAAACAAAAAAAAACATGTAGAAAATCACTCAGAAGTCCCAGCTTTTGCTTCACGCATGTACACTGTCTGGAACACTCGCAAACTTTTCCTACGCATGCACACTGAAACATGGGGAGGCATCCTTGCCCCACAGCACACTGGAACACTCTGACTGCTTTGTCAGCAGTCCAGATAAGGTGAAAGGCATCCCTGCTCCACAGTTGCCCAGCAGTCTGTGCAGTGACAACCACACAGAACAGAGGCACTCTGGACATTTGAGCTCTCGCAGCACGGGATTATCTTCATTACGGCATGGATTTATTCAGGGGAATGTATGTCTTATTGGCACGGAGCAGAGCATCGGATTGCTGGCGCTAAGGAGTGGGTGTCTGATTGGAGGTATGAATTGCTGGGGCGAAGGAGTGTGGGCACGGAGCGGAGCATCAGATTGCGGGGGGCTAAGGAGTGTGTGTCTGATCAGAGGTATGTGTGTGTGTGTGTGTGTGTGTGTGTGTGTGTGTGTGTGTGTGTGTGTGTGTGTGTGTGCAATGCCCCAGTTGCTATACACTGGTGGCTAGAGAGAACCCATGGTGGTGAGTAGGGAATCAGGATTGAACCCTGTACCTTGGATGCAGGTGGCAAGGGCCTGAATTCCCTGCCCACCACCATTTGTAAAAAAGCTTGCAGATTTTTGCCTCATATTTGTTCTGTTCTGTTCCTCATAAAATCTGTGGTTTCTGTGTGGTTTCTGCATTTTTGTTACACAGTCAGTCAGGGTGCAGTCAGTGGTGCAGGGGTAGCATTGTTGTCTGATAGTTACAGCCTACCTGGTTTGATTCTTGGCTGGGGTGCTTTCTGTGTGGAGTTTGCATGTCCTCCCATCTTTGTACAGATTTTTGTCTGATATTTTTTCTGTTCTGTTCCTCATAAAATCTGTGGTTTCTGTACTTTTTGTTTCCTTATACAGTCAGTGGTGCAGTGGTAGCATTGTTGCCTGACAGCTACAGCTTCTTTGGTTTGATTCTTGGCTGGGGTGCCCGTGCCTTCTGTGTGGAGTCTGCATATCTTCTCATCTTACAAAGACATGTGTCTGGAGTGTTTCTCCCTGGGCCTGTGCTAAAAATTGGCTTTTGTTCCAAGTCGGACTTTCCTGATTAACAAATGTTAAATAAATAAAAATGACAGGCATTTGAATTTCAGACTTCATATTCTTCAGAAAGTACATGGTAACACAAAACCTTTTATTCTAGCAATTTTCTAAGATTATAAGATGGATATTTGAAATTTGTCCCTATTTTTTGGACTGTATTCCCCCATTATTGGCTTCATCCAGGTTTTTTTGTGCTAAGGTTGAGAGCTATGGTGAGAACTGAATTCACTGAATATGTTTTGGGGCTGTATTCCCCCATTACTGGCTTTGTCCAGGTGCATTTTGCTAAGAGGTTGAGAGCTATGGTGAGAACTGAATTCACTAAATGATAGCCATTTAAGTTTCAGTCTTCCTCTTTTTCACAAAACAGCTGATTTGGCATAGTGGTATGTTGCTCTGACTGTTTTGCACAGGGTTCTGGGTTCAAGACTTGACAGTGATATGTCTGGTAGTAACACAGTATTTTATTCTAGCAACTTTCCAACATTATACAAGCAATGTTTAAAATGTGTCCCTGATTTTTGGGCTTTTGACCCCCCCCCCACACACACACACACAAATAAATGTTGGCTTTTTTCAGATTTCTTGTGCTGCAAAGTTCAGAGATACAGCTGAGTGTCGAGTAGATTTTACAAAGAGCTGAGAGCTGCAGGGGAACAAAAGATTAGTGCTGCTTATGCTGAGTCTGCTTGTATTGTTAATAGCACAACAGGTACTATACTTGCTTTTGATGCAGAAGGCTGTGGATTCTACTCCCACAGTAGGAAGATGCATCGCTGATACTGTACTGTGTTGTAAAGGGGGGTGGATGCTGCAGTCCTTTTTGGCGAATATACCTAGTAACTATGAACCTGTTATCAGTTTGCTATCCATTCCCTATTGTAATATTACTAGCTTATCATTGTTTTAATGCAACACAGGCAATTTATTCCGCAAGGGAAACAGGCACTTTATTTGTAGATGAAACAATGAAATCTAAAGTTGTTTGCTAGCAGCAACCTCTCCATTAGTTACAGAGTTCTTTTAATGTGGAATTATTTAGATGACTTTTACTACTTCAGAGAGTGTGCATATTTACTGATACTGGTGGACTGTAGAAGTCTGAGTAGACTTTTATGATGGAAATGTTCTGAATTGGGCAGTTTTGTCATTATTGGTTCATGCATTTTGTTTCATTGTTTACTGGAAAAATGTTCAAAACAATAAATTTAAAATGCCCTCTAACTGTACTGTATTGTACAAGGAATATAATTTAATACAATCAGGAAGGTGCATCAAAGAGCACGTGTATGTTTCATGTACAAGGGGCATATGATTTGAAAACAGCCCAAAGTTAATCTTTATCTGCCACTGGCAAAATTTATTTTCTTCGAATGTGGGTTTCAATGCTGTTTCAATGAATGTGAGTTTCAAGGGCAGAGAAGTTTTAATGCCAAGTCTATTTTCATTGTGAGACTGCATTGCTTTGTTTAGCAGATATTTATTAGTGTTTGTGCTGTAAAATGCAAAATAAAACTTTCAAATGAAATCCAAATCATTTCAGAAGTAAAGCAGTATGCACATTAAAGTGTTTATGGTAAATGGGGCGAACTAACCAAGGAATGGGGCATTGGAATGGCTGCAGTGGGAAGGCTCCATTCGACCATGATTTTATGAGGGGGGAAGGGCAACAAACTCAAGACAGCCCCGGCTGAACTATACCTCTTAATTGTCCAGATTTTTGTAGAATGAATAGATTTTTGCTTCTTATTTTTGGTTTGTTCCTCATAAAATTTGTGGTTTTCTGGCAAATAATTTAGGAATGAAGTCACTAAATAGTGACAGACATTAAGTTTCAAATGTCATAACCTTCAGAAAAATGCATGCTAAAGCAAGACCTGTTATTCTATCAACAGTCTTAAGTTTATACAAGAGCAATTTTTAGTACTGTTTGTATGTTCCCCCAATATATTTGGCCTTGTCTAGATTTCCTGCATTATTTCTATTTCTAAGTGTATAAGACCAATATTTAACATGCTGTCCCTGTTTTTGTGCCTTTGCCCCCCGCTATTTAGGCTTTGTCGAGATTTCTTGCACTAACAGGATAAGAGATATGGCTGGATGCAGAAGTGAAAAAGAAATAAAACACTCTACACTAATGTGTCTTACATGTTTAAATCTGAATTACTGGTTACCATGTTATTTTCAACAACCAGACAGAGGACACTTTGCAAAATCTATGCAGCATTGACCTCAAAGCAGACATTTATTGTGTTTTTAGCACTGTAGCTCTTTCAGAACAAAGTCATGTGTCAAGAGATTGTCAGCCAATGAAAATGCTTAAGTTTGAGACTATTGTGACTTAATTACCACAGCAACACTTTACTTTTCAGTACATTCCTTAACTGGTATTACTTAGAGTCAAGCTACTTGTCCTAAACTAAATGTAAAAAACACACTTATATTGCAGTGTTTGTTTACCAAAGGCAGTGGAATCCAGATGAACATTTTGTTTATTTCCCCAGTGATGAACTCAAATGACCTCTTGAGCAGAGAGAAGGAAGCATGGTCAAACTCTTCTGTCACAGTTCCAGCAGAAATCTTGGATTCTTGCCTAGACATTCTTAAACAAAACACCAGAGAGGGGAATACATTCAAGAAAAAACATTACCTCAGCCACTAAGAAAATCAAACCATGTAAATAATTGCAAGTACAGGGAACATTTTTATTTTACAAAAGAAATGGTGCCATAAAAGTGATTGTGAACAGTGCTCTTGCCTATCAGAGCCATAAATGCACATAACACAGGAACTATGTGTCTTCTCTCTGTGTACACAAATGTTATTTTTGAAGTTGCTGATTCAAGATGACAGAAAATAGGGGACAGACAGTTTTACAATGGAGCTGAGAAAAAATATGAGTATAAAACTGATTCCTGCCAAAGCTGAATAAAACATATATACACAAATCAGTTAAATCAAACTGTACAGAAAAACTTCAAAAAATCTTGGTAATGAAAGCAGGTCAACTGAATCACTCTGGTTTAGATTTTCCCACAATGTTGGCCTTGTGTGTGTGTGTGTGTGTGTGTGTGTGTGTGTGTGTGTGTGTGTGTGTGTGTGTGTGTGTGCGCGCGTGTGTGTGCACGTGTGTGCGTGTGTGTGTATCTGTTTGTCTAGATGGAGGGGGGAGGCTTTGGGTCACAGAAAGAATGTTGAGGCTGCCAGGGTTCCTAGTTGTAGTATGTTAAACCACCACAGAGTAATTCAAAGTTTTTGTAGGAATTCTTGTCTCAGCATCAAGCAGCTGGGTTAGTATTAGGTGTAATAGACAGGTACAGGTAAATGGTACTATACCTCTGAAAATATTTAGGACTTAACCCCTTTACATGTGAAACTGGTTTAGGAACAGTTGAATGTGAAAGCCTGTGGGGCTACAGTAACCATTTGCATTTCCAAACATTTCTATGAGGTACAGATTATGGCTTGCACCATGTCCTTTGAATCTGTTGGGCCTTCACAGATGGCAGCTGTATCCCTTGATTTATAGATTCATAGAGTTTATAAGGCAAAGCCAGATGATCAAAATCACCTTGACAGCATTCCTCAAAGGTTACTTCCGGCCTCCCGGAGGGCAAAACAGTTCTGGTTTGGTATGTATTTACAGGTACCCATCAAATTAGCATGGTTTGCTTTAAAGGAAGCAAAGATTTCATCTAGAGATGGGGAAAGCATTTAAGTTGTCAGAAACAAAGAACCCGCTTTAAAAAATGCTGGGTGTCATCCACTGGGCTGAACATTTTTTTACAAATATATATATATATATATATATATATATATATATATATATATATATATATATATATACAAAATTAAACTGTTTCAGGTTTTCAGAATGTAGTCACATTGAACCATAATGGTTTAACAGAGAATCTTCTGGTGTACTCTGGCTAGAACTTTTAACTGCAGAAGTAGTCATTAAGTCCAAATGCAAGGGAAGAAGACTAAGGCAAAATACAGTAACTATTCCATAAGTGATTAACCTGAGTGATGAAATAAACTCTGGCATGATCTAAAGTAGGAAAGGTCATATTGGCATATGTTAAGTACTCTCCTTACATTTGAAGACCCTGGTAGGGAGTTAACATAACTTCGGTACTGTTGGAACAAGCAACTTGACTCAGGAGTTGAGACTCATTTGTGTTTAAGACAAGTATGAAAGTTTAACCTGAAATTTCAGACAACAGTCATTTTATAAACCATTATTTTGTAGTGCAGATTTCCTCTAACTGCCAAAAATATGTTCTCCCCACTCATAGCTAGTGAAGTTATTACTCTATTGCCAGTATATGATGTATCTCCCTTTTCTAAATAATGGCTTACATTATTTTAAATAACCAAGATGAAACATTTGAAATTCACTTTACTGAATCCATCCATCCATCCATCCATCCATCCATCCATCCATCCATCCATCCATCCATCCATCCAGAGACTCATTTACAGTCCTGTATTGCAATTAACGTAGTGATTCTGCCTGTACAGATAGCTGTAAGGTAAAGTTCATGTTTTGTGTATGTTGCAACATTCAGAACTGTTCAGGCTCTCAACACTGGAATTTTATTACTTGACAGAGAGCTATTAGGCATTATTTGGAGGAACAGGCACTGTGCTGTCTGGTGATTGAATGCTAGGCTTTGTCTAAGGTGACACCAGTTGCATCACAGCAGTACTCAGTGGTCTGTTTCAGTAAAGTAGAATATCTTTATCTCACCTCCATTCATGACCACTGCAAGCTTGATCCAAGCCTTTTCTTGATTTTTTTTAATATTTTATCCTTTGTTGATAAGTTAGTTCTACCAGGCTGATGGCCTCTTTTCAGGGGAGACCTGGGATGCGTAATTATACTGACTAGGGGAAATTTGGTCAAGTCACCAGGGAGCTTTTCCTTCTTGTTGAGTGTGCATGCCCACTGTGTCCTACCATAATGGTGGCTGGGAGGAGAATATTGATCGACAGCATGGAGGAAGTGAGAGAGCTGAAGGGAGAGAAGGAAGGTGGTGACAGTGGAGATATTGTGGATTTGAAGATTATATTTCAGCAAAATGTGCTTGCAGAAGGAACATTATGGAGGTTGTAACACAGGAGGAAGAGATTAAGATTACAACTTTACAGTCCTGAGGGTTCAAGGATGGAATACTGCAAAAGATATTATGGCAGGAAGAACTGGTGGAAAGGCAGGCTGCTTCACGGGGTGAAATCATAGAGGAGATTCAAAGAGTTGGCAAAGGGGAGAGACAAGTAACAAAGAGAAGGAAAGAAGAGATAAAAAGGAGGAGGCATTAAGGAAAAACACACATGCAAGTGTAGCAGTAAAAAAAAAAATAATAATTGAGGAGAACAGAGTGGTAAGGCAGAAGGAAAGATTTGCAGTAAGATTCCAATCAAAAACAAATAAAATGCTTGATAAATATGAAATATATGGGACAGTACAGTCTTGCCTTTAAAAGTGAAATCATCTGAAGTGAGAGCATTTATTTAACTGACTTTCATTAAGACTTTCTGTGATATTATATTTGTTTTTATTTTTTTCTCTGATATTATATTTGAGTAGGTGGCACAGTGACACAGCGATTATAGTTGTCATCTCACAGCAAGAGTTTCCCCAGCATGATTCTCTGCGGGGGTGCCTTCTCTGTGGAGTCTACATATCCTCCCTGTGTTTGAATGGGTTTCCTCCAGGTGCTCTGGTTTTCTCCCACATTCCAAAGACATACAGTAGGTAGATTGGACAATCTAAAGAGGCCATAGGTGGGATTGTGCATATGAGTGTGTGGTGTGGAAGAACTACAGGGACAGGATTAGCCACCTGGTGGTTAAACCTTGGCTCAGGATGATTGCCCTGTTAAAGTGGCAGCCTGACCACCATGTGCAAAAATGGGAAAAAAGGAGTTGTGGCTAGATGGTTGGATTATATTTGAGAATGAGGAAGGAAGGAAAAACAATTCTGAAAGACCGCAAAGCTAAAAGGAATGTTTATCCATGGAATAATTATCTGTATACTGCATAAACTGTTGCCTTAAAGCAAAAAAAAAAAATGATTGTACAATTCAGAAAAAAAGATATTGAAAAGGAAGTTTTTTTGAAAAGTTGTAGCAATTTCCATCCCCCCACCTCAAGACCACACTGAAACATGTCAGCAAGGAAATTAAGGGTACAATTAGAAAATACAAAGCAGAGTATGAACTTAAGGTTGCTACAGAAACCAAAAGAAATTACAAATGTTGCTCCACTTAGGTTAGGAAATTAAGGAATAATGTCTAGCAATGCACTGAGCTCATCCATAATATCACACATTCCTGTCCTGAGGATATAGCCAATATAGCTGAAAAATATAGATCTAACTTTACCCCACTTTGTTGCCTCCACTAACCCTAAACATTTAGATATTCTTCATCCCCACAACCTCAGTGGCATTTTGGGTTATCTGCCAAGGTAAATCAGTACTGGGCAGGTTTTCCAAAGCTGAGATAGCCACCCCCCCCACACACACACACACACACTTGTGGCAGCTGACTGACTAAACATATCCTGAGAGGGAGGTTTTTAACTGTCACAACAAGTGAGTGTTTAGTCTTTTTTTTTGCCATCTAAAGAAAAAAGTCCTCTGACTCTTCGCAGGATCCAGCTCTGATCTTTCTAGCTTACTGCTCAGATAAGCCCCATATGAGGACCCCTTTCCTTTCATTTTGTGATTAGATTCATTATTATTTTCCTAATTTTATGTTTATTTAAACATAATTATTTTATTCAGTGCATAGACCAGTAACGAGACAGCCAGGCTTTCCGTTGTTTCTTGTGTTCATATATTTATTAACAAATATAAAAAACAGAGAGGTAAGCGCTTTCACTAAAAAGCTTCATCAGACCATAAAAACAACAATCAAGTATACCCTCCTTATATATACATCATATAGAAAATCATTGAATCACAGGCAAGCATTAATGAAGCTATTAATTAAGTTAAAGTCACAACACATATAAAAGAAACTTGTAGATGCTTAAGCAAATACAACAGTAAAACTTTGTAAAAAATAAAAAAATAATAAGTATCTATCTATATATAATAACGGTCGATAGTTGATACTAGAGATAGAATAAATATGGTGCGGATATTACTTCTGCACCCTCCTATTTCTAAGCATCTGTTTAATAGATGCTCTCTCATTTAAACCTAATCAGCCCAAAGAACAATAATCCAGTGTGCCTCTCTGCTTTCAGTGTAGTTCCTTATATTTCCTTCTCTAATCTGTGGGTCAGTAACCTCCAGTACCCTAAAACTAAACTTGTGTGCTTCCCCTGCTAATGCAGTATGTTTAGAGAGAGCATTATGCTCAGACCTAATTCTAATACTATAGAGATGCTCTCGTATTCTGCTCTTAAAGGCTCTGCTCGTCTTACTCACATTATGTGGGTAAGACGAACAGAGCCTTTAAGAACAGAATATGTGTTGTGACTTTAACTTAATTAATAGCTTCATTAATGCTTGCCTGTGATTTGATGATTTTCTATATGATGTATATATAAGGAGAGTATACTTGATTGTTGTTTTTATGGTCTGATGAAGCTTTTTAGCGAAAGCGCTTACCTCTCTGGTTTTTATATTTGTTAATAAATATATGAACACAAGAAACAACAGAGAGCCTGGCTGTCTCGTTACTGGTCTATGCACTGGATTATTTATTGTTGTTTTTTCTGTAAAGAGACTCTTATCCTGTGGGGTACTGTTTTCCTTGTTTATAATTATTTTATTATTTTATTCCTACCAGTGTTTACAGTAATTCCTGTACGAATTTCTGCTTGTAGCAGTGTTATTTTTTTCTATTTTTTTTTTTACTGTGGAGATATACTTATTACTAGAAACTTTAAGTGTGTGTTGTGATGCATTATCTAGTATTGTCAGTGTATTATTCTGGCTTGTATTCTCTTCTTCTGATTTGAAAAATCCTAACTGGCTAGTGATTCTACTGGGGCCACTGCTCAGCCCACAGTCCATTTATCTTTTGCCCCATATCTTTCTAATGTAGCTTTGATGGCTATCATGAAACAGAGGTTAGACACATCCACCAGGGCTGTTCCAGTACCTGGCACAGGTATGGGAGAGCCAAACCCTTTCAGAGCAGTGGTAGTCTGGTGTAAGAGACCCCTTGCCAGACATAATACTATATCCTCAGATATTTTGTTTAGTATTGAAGTTCACAAGAAACAAAAGAACCTTCATCATACAGCCACTGCCAAGACTGGAAAATGGCAGTGTACAGTCCTCAAGACTAGGAAACATTCCTACAACAGAGTTAGTGAGGCCAGGTTCATGGGGAAGATGCCCACCTCCCACCCCCATTGTAGAAGGAAGTAGTAGTCTACAAAAAGTGCAAAAAATGATAGGTCAAAAAAGAGCTATAAAGAGAATATTGAAGAAATTATGTATAGTTACTTTTATGCAACAAACTCAAAATTCACTGATAGAAGATATTCAGAAAGATTAAGAGAGAAACTAGAAAAAGAAAAATGCTTGCACAAGAAAAACTGTCAAAAACTTCAAATGCAAATTTCTGTTCATTCATACAACAGATCCATGAAAAGCATTACATAGATGAAGAAAGTTTGGCAGCCTGAAGTGAAGTGACAGAGGAAGTGCAAAAATATAAAGAATACAGCCCAGAGATTTTTGAAAAGTTTAAAAAAGGAACATGGATGTGGGAAAGAAGAAGAGATCTGATATGGTGAAATATTTATGCAAAGGAGAAAGCCAAACTAATCAATACAAAAAAGTAGATATTTGAATAGAAATGCAGGCAAAAGCACCCAGATATGAAACATTTCAAAAAAATAAGAAAACAAAGGGAGTAAGTAGAAAAGAGGATTAGTAATGGAGAAGTTAAAGAAAGCGAAACTGAAGTTATGTATTACCTGTAAAGTGAAGGATTTAGTGTAGCAAATCCAAGTGCAGAACAAACCCACCCAATGGACATCAGACATTAATAAGCTATACAATAAGAGGAAGAAATTGCTCTCTAAGAGTAGGATGTTAGCATCTCAAACCTGGAAGCACCCCCTCTTCAACTTAAATAGGCAAATAAGACATCTTATAAAGTCCTCTAAAGCTACTTATGAATCCAAATTAGCATCCCTAGCTAAGGAAAACCATAAGACATTCTTTAGCTACATCTAAAACCTCAAAGGAAAAACACAGATTTGCACAGAACTTGTAGTTAATGGTACTACATATACAGAACTGGTGGATATAGTGAACCTGCTGGCTGACAGGTTCATTGCAAACATCACTCTCCTGTCCCCACCACATATGACTTTAAGCATCCCTACTACCTGTCCCCCACCTAGTATCTCCAAGGAGCAAGTCTTAAACTCCCTCTCCAAGGCTTAACACACAGCCTCAGTGGGACCAGACAACATCCCAGGTTCTGTTCTCAATGGATTAAAACAGGAATTAGCAACAGCCCTGGGCACCTTGTTCAACCATAGCCTTAGCATGGGTTTTGTCCCTGCTAAATGGAGAACAGCTACCATCATCCCTTTGCATAAAGAGGGTGCATCCATGGACCCTGGGAACTATAGACCCATAAGCATAACCAGCCTTATCTGCAAGGCCATGGAGCATATCATCATTGACCTTATCAACAAAGATATAGGTAATCTACAAACACTTGACCCTACCCAGTATGGCTTCATCAAAGGGAGAGTGTCCCTGTTAAACTTGGTGGACTTCTTTGAGATAGTCACCAAAGCCCTTGACAAAGGTAAAAATGTGCATATGTTCTACCTGGACTTAGCCAAGGCCTTTGACACCATCCCCCATTCAGGCATTCTTGATAAACTCATTCGGCTGGGTATCTTCCCATATATTGTGAGGTGGATTGCAAGCTTACTCACCAATAGAACTCATACAGTCAAAATAGGAGACTCTGCCTCCTGCAGCAGACCAGTAACCAGTGGTGTACCACAGGGGCTGTTCTGGGGTCCCTACTGTTTGGAATATACTTCTCCGAAGTACAGGCAAAAACTAAAGGTCTGTGGCTAACAAAGTTTGCCAATGACTGCAAACTAGGAGCAGTCATGCAGTCCCCTAACAATGTCAATATCCTGCAAGAAGGACTTACACCAAGTTGCAGGCTGGTGCCCAACCTTCAAAGATGGCACACCCACACACGCCTGCACCTACCTGCATGTCTTTAAATTCACTCATCTGCAGGGAGGACATGCAAACTCCGCACAAAAGGTGCTCCAGCCAAGAATCGAACTGGAGAACCTCTTGCTGTGAGGTGACAACACTAACTGCTGCACCACTGCAGGTGTTCCCTCATCAGTCCAATAATAGAATATAATACTGCCTTTGGTATGTACCTCACTAAGCACCTGCAGCAACTGGAGAGACTGCATAGGTTTCTTACAAAGAAAAGTCAAGGTCTCCAGCACATGTCATATGCAGACAGACTGAAAACACTTTCTCTTTATTCAGTGTCATACAGACTGCTCAGAGGTGACCTGTGCTTTGCATATATCCGACACTGCCTTAATAGGTTCATAGGGTCATAGTTGTTTACTAGGCTAATGACCCCAAGGGCCTTTTTAAGCCTAGCCATGCATCCCAAGTCTCTGACAAGTTCTGATACCCTTGATAAGTGTAAGCAGGGATTTGGGAGATGAAACATTTACAAACAGGGCCCTAGGAGATGAAACATTTGTAGGCTGCCTGTGTCCATTAGAGACATAGGTGCCAATCCAGGGATGAATTTCCTGTTCACCATCCAATTGTCCAAGTTGCACTTGAATTGGATTAGGGAGGAACTCTGCTTCACATGGATGGGGAGCCTGTTCCATAGACAGGGTAGTCTCTGGAATACATATCTGTCTCTCCAGCAGGTCCTATTTATATCACAGGCAAGGTTTAAGTCTTTAGAATGGGTAATTCAATGAAATTGAATTAATGGAAATACTACATATTTGCAAGTCAAGCAGTACACATGTCACATGCTCAAAGGACCTTAACCTGGTATGTGACATCAATAGAACTTGATGGAGGGACAGATTTATCTCGCAGAGATTACCTCACCTCTGGAACAGACTTCCAATCCATGTTAAGCAGAGCCCTGTGTTGACCCTATTTAAGCTTAATTTTGATGATTGGATGGGAAACCATAAATTCGCCCCGGGGTTACACCTCTGTCCCTCTTAGATATGGGTAATAAGTGCTGATTTACTGTCTACCCATATCAGACACTCTTGGGGACAAGGGTTAACTTGGCTAAGCTTGTAAGGGCCCTAGTTCCCTAGATCCATTAGCCTAGTTACCTCCTATGAGCTTATGATCCTATAAGCAGGTAATGTCACAGCATGATGGAACAATAAATCCCAAAACTAATGAGAAACAGGAGACGTCCTGTCTGGTGGACCCCAGCCATAAACAAGCTATACAATAGAAGGAGGAAGCTACTCCATGATAGAGCAAAATCCCAAAAAGGGAAGGCATCTCTGATCAATGTTAGCAAAAAACTACGGGCACTCATAAAATCATCTAAGGCCAGCTTCAAGAGAAAAATTGCACAGGACATTAAGGATAATCACAAGGCTTTCTTTAGTTATGTTAGGAACCTGGGTGGGAATTCCCAGATATGCTCAGAATTAGTCCAAAATGACAAAAAATACACCGAACCCACAGACATTGCCAACATCCTAGCTGACAGGTTCAGCGCAAACTCCCCCCCCCCTTCCCCACCAAAAGGGCAAATATCTATCCCAGCAGAGTGCTGGCCCCCTGACATCTCAGATGCTCAGGTAAGAGTCGCCCTCTCCAAAGCAAAAAACATAGCATCAATGAGACCAGACGGTGTCCCGGGCTGCGTCCTACATGAACTCCAAGAAGAGCTAAACCCAAACATAAAACTGCTGTTCAATCTCAACCTTACCACAGGATATGTACCCAAAGAGTGGCGTACAGCAACAGTGGTCCCTCTCCACAAAGGTGGTGCCTCAACGGATCCTGGAAACTATCGCCCCATAAGCCTGGCTAGCTTGGTCTGCAAAGCTATGGAAAGGATCATCATGGACCTCATAAATAAAGATATTGGGGACCTACAGACACTGGATCCTACCCAGTTCGGCTTTGTTAAGGGCAGATCCTGCCTCTTAAACTTGGTTGATTTCTTTGAAACAGTCACCAAGGCCATTGACGAGGGGAAGGTGGTCCACACAGCCTACCTGGACCTCACAAAAGCCTTCGATACAATACCCCACTCGGGCATTATAGATAAGCTCACCAGCTTAAATATAAACCCCTATGTCACTAGATGGGTTGCAAACTGGCTCAAGGACAGAACCCACATGGTTAGAATTGCTGGAGCCATGTCAGACTCCAAACCAGTTACAAGTGACATCCCACAAGGCTCAGTCCTGGGACCTCTCTTGTTCGGTATATATTTCTCGGAGGTACAGGCCAACATGGAAGGACTGTGGCTGACCAAGTTCGCAGATGACTGCAAACTGGACGCCATAATTGACTCTCCAGCCGACACAAGCATCCTCCAAAAGGGCCTCATAGAAACAGACAACTGGTAACAGAGCCATAGCCTCAAGCTAAATGCCAAAAAGTGTATAGTCATCCCCTTTGGCAAAAACAAAGTGCCCACAAATTACCACATAGATGGTAATCCATTAAGTACGGAAGAAGTAATTTGGGACCTGGGGACCCAAGTTGATAGCAATCTCTCATTTGACAACCACATGGCCAAAGTGGTTAGAAAAACATTTTATATAGCCCACCTAATCATGAAAGGATTCACATCTAGATCAGGGGAGGTCATCATGCCTCTTTACTCATCCCTCATCAGGCCCATAATTGAGTACAATGCCCCTTTTGGGATATACCTTACCAGACACCTGCAGCAACTGGAAAGACCCCAAAAGTACCTCACCAAGAAGATGAAAGGGATCAAACAGATGCCATATGCTGCCCGGTTAAAGAAACTCCAGCTCTACTCAGTGGCATACTGCCTGCTCAGAGGCGATCTGTGCCTGACGTATAAAGCCATGTCCAACCCAGAATTAATGGACATGCTGCACCTCAGAAAATCCAAATCCCATCGAGCTACGTGCTCAAGAGACTTGAACCTCAGCACTGAAATAAATAGGACATGCTGGAGGGGCAGATTCATAACCCAGAGGCTCCCTTCATTCTGGAATAAAATCCCAGTCCAGGTTAGGCAGAGTCCCTCATTGACTCTCTTCAAGAGGAATCTTGATGAGTGGATGGGAGATCGTAGGTTTACCCCGGGTATCACTTCTGTATCACTGTTAGACAGAAGCACAGTATACTAACCTCGAAAAAGGGCATAGCAAAATAAATTTAAAATGGGTGGCGAAAGCCAAACACCCTCTGGCTAGGCTTATAAATGCTCTAGGGCAGATAGCCTAGTATGAACCTATGAACCTATGAAATGGGAAACATCTGATGGTTTGCCACATGATGATGCTCTGGAACCTTAAGTAGTAAACCATTTCAAAAGTTCAGTTGGAGTTGTACAGCAAGGGAAGGATCAGGATACAGTGGTAACTCTGATGCAGGTAATGGTGTGGAGTGATGGACCAATGAGTTCCCATATGAAGGAGCAACAGATTATGCAGGATGCATTTGAAGAGGATATGTCACAGGAAGATGTTCTGGAACCTTCTGCAAAATGCCAAAAGGAATCAGAGATCTAAGTCTGTGAAGTCAGTTTAGAAGAAAATGATATAAGGGAAGAGTTTCTTGATTTAATAGAGATGGATAGACGTATTATGATCAATAAAAGAAATAGATTACAGAAAGTAAATAAGACTCAAAATGCTAGAAATCTGATAAAACAAATGACTACAGTAATCAAGACTACTAACATAAATTAATGTGATATAATTAAAGTAAATAGGCTATATTACTGTGCAGCTAAATTAATAACAAATAAAGTCTTACCACAGAAACATACAACAATTAGGGGAAGAATGGGAATAAATAAATTGCCATCATGTTAACACTGAATAAAGAAAACTCTAAAGCAATTTAGACAAGAAGTGTCACTGTTAGAAGAATATACAGAAGAGAGAACAGGTCAACAAAAATACTTGGAAAGATACACTGGGCAAAAGTAATGCACAGCATCAGAATATACCAGGATCTCTTATACACCATTGCAAATAATAAACTGAAGATATCAGCACGGGCAGAAAAACGTAGAAGACATGCAGATAAATAGAAAGGAAAAGTACAAAATAAGCAATACACTGATGAATGGGAAATCTAAAATGACCTCTGTGCTTAATTTAGCAGATGCATTCTGGTGTCAAGCAGAAATGGAAATCAAATCTGAATGTACCAAAAAAAACAAAAGAAAAAATATAAGGAGAAGGATGAGATGAGAAGAAATGTGAAAGGCCACAAATATAATGGCAAGTATAGAGATCTCTTGGAACAACATCATGTTAATCAGGATTTGACTCAGAAATGGTTAAGAAGAGGTGAAATCAAAAGATGAAATGTTAATAATGGTATCCCAGGATAGTGGACCACTTACACATTAGTTTGCAAAATCCATTGAACATGTAGGAGAAACACACAAATGTTGGTTCTGCAAAAAGGAATTGGAAACAGTCACATATGTTGTTGCTGGTTGTGATGTGCTCATGGCAAAGGGCCTGTATATTGAAAGGCACAATAATGTGACAAGACTGTTGCACTGGGGATTATGCAAACATTATAATATACAAAGAGCTGAGAAGCATTGGAAACATGAAACAACAAGAATTATAGAGAATGATGAAGTTTATACTACATGGGATCACACATTAGCAACAGTTCAAAAGACAGATGCAAGAAAACCAGATAGATATAGTAGTCCATGAAAAAAAAGACAAACGTAGCATTCACACTGAAATTGCTACACCTAGTGATTATGGTGTCTCATGTATAGAAAGTCACACAGTCAGAAAATATCAGGACTTGTAGGCAGAAATGAGAGCAATGTGGAAGAAAGATAGACAGACAGTTCCAATAATAGTAACAATGAGTTAAATAAAAAATAAAATGCAGTTGTATTTAGGTATGCTACCAATACATGTAACTCCATAAGAAATGCAGAAGGAGCCAATTCTGGGCACATTGCAGGTGCTGCAAAGAGTACTTCTGGCTAATATCAAAGATTGTAGCAATACTAACTTCATGAAAATGCTCACTAACTAATGTGTAATTTCTGTTTATCAATGTATGTATTTTGGAGCTTTTCTCCCTGGGCCTCCACTGAAAATAGACTTAAATCCAGTTGGACCAGCCCAGACAACAAATGTAAAATAAAATAAAAAAATAAAACATAAATGAACTTTAATTATACCCTGACTTAGGAATGGAGTCCACTGCCATCATGGTAATAGACTTGGAAAAATTACAGCCTGATAATCAGATTATAGCTGTTTATAAGGCTGATGTGGTTTCCTTGGCTAAGAGTATTCTGCAAACAGCTAATTCTTTTGACTGTGTTCCCATTCATTGCTCTAGTACAATTAGAGAACTTTCTTTTGTTTCAGAAAATGAGTAAGCTATTGAGGACTGTGATGAAAGTAAGTACTGCCAGCCATGCCAAGAGAAATAAGACAGTGGATTTGTGGCATGCGCCAGTAGAGGTAGCTGGAATTGTGTAAATAATTATATGCAATTTGTACATCAAACTGGTTTGTACAGATGCATGTGCTGAAAATGTATTTGTGATGCTTGCTTGTATTAAAATGTATCAACAGTGTGCCCTGCTGAAAGGTAAAGAGATGTACATGCATTATTGCAACTCTTTAGATGTATATATTGTAACAGCATATACTGGAAGTGAAGAGGTTAATCTTAATCCACCTGACTTTGCAAAATATCCTTGAAAGTAAATTACTTTATGGGTTAAGCCATAAATATGTTATTCCACAGTTTTGAAGGGAGCCAGAGATGCAATGTCTGTGCTAGAGAATAGGTTGCAGTTTCTGTAGGAAGAGTGAAATGGTTTTATGGTTTTAGGACTTCCAGCAGCTGCACTGAGCAAAGCTCTATCTGTGTGTATTGTAGCACATAGATTATAAACCCTGGTAGCTTCTAATGATGGGGGATAGTGCGGGAAACAGAGTCAGATAACCAGATGTATGTGATGCCATTCTGCACAGAAATAATGTTTTAATATTAGAGGAGAGTGAAGTCTCAGCAGCATTCTGTATTCTGTCTTGGCTCTGAAAACAAGGACCACTCACCCAAATCATCTTGCCTTGCTCTATTCAGTAAGTAGAACAGTAATTATCTTAGTCAATCAGGAATATATAGTGAAACTAAATAAATACTGTTTTTCTATAACTATGTGAAACTTTCCATCGGTGTTATTTTTAATATTCCCTGTGACTGAAACTCTGGTGTTTACTGTAAATAGATATTTAGTATTCTCATGTTCTTTTATTATTTATTATTAAATATATTTAAACTTGTCATTGTGGCTGGTCCTTTTAGAAAAAAATATTTAAGTTTTGAGAGTATTTGCACATGTTTATTTGGTGATAACTGTGGCCACTCCCGAAAGCCTGGCTGTTTGGTTAACATTACCATTTGTATTAATATTAACTTCACTTGTTATAATTGGATATACCTTTAAGAGCCTTATAGTAACTGACTGGTGGCAGTGAATCTACCTTATAGTCTGGGTAATGTTGGTAGAGTAGGTAATCTGTGCCAGACTTTCCCAGGTGAGTATGTGTGTGAAAATTAGATCTCAAAAGAGTGTGTATACCAGCTACTTGGGGCAGGGACACAAAGCACTGGTTTCACTGAGATAGTGCTGGAGGACTTGGCTTGGACACTCGGCTGAGGACCAAACCCTACAGCTGTACCAGTGGGGATCCTTCTTGGGGACCAGGAGGAAGATAGAGGAGTCTAGATCCTGGACTGAGTATGTTTCTGTGTGCACTTAAGGGAAATTGTGCTTGATGCAGAGAGGTCTGCATCTGGAAATACTGAATGTATCCATTTGTATTCCAAGTGAATGTCCCTCTCCAGTGTCAGTGGTGAGGATTCAGGCACCTTGATTACTAGCCCAGAGTTGGGATGTCACAAGGATAAAAGTAATATCCTAGTTGACACTGAGTCCAGTCACTCTGAATCTGTAAAAGGTGAACCTCAGCTGAAGTCCAAACAAATGTTCACTTGTCCTCAGATGATCGATATATTTAGTAATGTTTTTGTTTGGGAACAGTTGAGAAATAGCCCAGAGCAAGGCAGAGACATGACCTTGCAGAGGATGAGATGACCAATTATCTGGCTTTTCACCCTGTCTTACCAGGCTTGGAAGATGTTTATAAAGTTGCCTGCAGGAAACCAGTATCTATTCCAGGAGTCCCTAAATAGGCTGTTCTCAGATATGACATGTCTCTTTTCTCATTTGACTGCTGATCCAGCTGCAGTCTCCCCATCTCCCTGCTGAAATAAAAAAGTCCTTGCCTTCATCTAATCAAATGCCCCCCTATAAAGAGAAAAAACTGGTCAAATCTTCACGGGGGGTGGGGGGGGTGCGCCTTTTTAGTAATCTAGCCTATATAATGATAAATTAGCAAGACTATATGTGTAAATTTATTTTACAGTGTACATAGTTTGGATGATTTCTCTGCATTCTTATCTGCAGAGCAGAAGTCTTATATGAATGAAATTGTTTCTAATTTGACTCAGGTTTCAAAACTTGTTTTGATAGGTGAGCTTAAATGTGCAAATACAGTCTCAAGAAATGATGCTTCTTCTATTGTTTTAAAATGGTATGCTTGGTTAAAACTTCTCTGATGATTTAAAAGCCAAAGTTTTGAATGTACCTGTAAGTTCTGAATTGGTGTTTAGGCCGTGTGATTCACAGATTCTGAAAGAGTTGGACGACTGTGGCAAAATAATGCACGGGGTATATAGGATGTTTCATGTACCCAAGTTCTCCCCAAACAAGGCATCTTCCTTCAAGGAGCAGAACAAACAAACATCCCAGTCAAACAAAAGTCAGGGATCTAAACTGGAATGTCAGGAAGACAATTCTTTGAAACCAAACAAAAGGGGTTCCTTTCCAAAAAACAATCACCCCCCCTACAAAGGAATCACTATGCTGAGTCACAGAGCACCCCCCCCCGCTCTTCCTTCTCTTCCTCCTTCCCACTGTTTCTCTCTCAACTCTGCAGCTTGGCCGCAAACACTCTTAGTTTCTGAGAATAATTTGGAGAGGTAGACTTAGTAGTGGATAGAAAATCCTACCCCTTTCAGAGGAATCTCCCCACACCTACCAGGCCAGACAGAGCTGTTTTCTCCAGTGGTCCATCATGTGGTAGAAGCAAGTATCATAGAACCAATGCAGGCAAACAATTTTACCCCAGAATCTTTTTGGTACCCTAAAAAGGAGCACTCCTAGAGACCTGTCCTAGATTGCCTTTCCATGCCTTTCTAAACACCTTTGTAAAAGTTCTGAAATTCAAAATGTTCACCCTATAGTCAGTCCTAGTGTTGCTTCCAGACCAATGTCTTAAGTACAGTTATCATAATAGTCCTATTACTCCCAATGTAAGAACATGTTTGAGATTTTCTGTGTCTGGTTTACATTATCGGATTTCTGCATTACCCACTGTGCTGTCTTCTGCACCTTGAATGTTTACAAAGTGTCTGGCCGCAGTGGTTGCCTATTGCAGATCCCTAGGCATCTACATTTTTCCTTATTCAGAATTGCTGATTTGTACAGTTTCTGTATCCTGGTGCTTGGAGTCCTTAGACAAGGTCGCATCTGTCCTTTCCCACCCAAGGATTCAAACTGAACCTTTGCATCCTTTCAATCAGTTGCCTTCCTGGGATGTTGGATAGACATAGCAAAAAGAATAACCTTCCTGCCAGAAGGCAAAGTTCGGAATTATCCATGCATTTTCTTGGATCTCTCTCTTCCAGATGTGGTCTCAGCAAGAGAGTTTCTCAAAATTCTAGGCCACGTGATATAAATGACCCTCATGGTACCATTAGCCAGACTACACATGACAACATTTCAGTGGAACTTTTTCAGAATTGTTGAGCACAGCACCTTCATTCTTTGAATTTTCAGGTATTAGTACTGTATTTGTAAAACAAACATGAACAAGAGTAGTGCAGAGATCAACTGTCTCTGAATCCAAGACTCCCTTCCTGTCTTTGGACTCCAGTCCCATCTGTCCAGAATGACTCTTCAGATTTTGTGTGGGGAGCAGGTTTGTGGGGTCCTCAGGACAAGACAAAATACATAAATGTAAAACATATGTTGGCAGAAATTGCCTTAAAAGATCTTCACCACTTATGGACTCTGAGTCTTCTTCTAATAGTCACAGATAATGCTACCTTAATGTGGTATTTGAACAAACAAGGGAGTACAAGGTCATACCCTCTTTGCTGGTTGGAAATGATGGCCTGGGAGCTGGCAGTACAGCATTGTCTGACTCTTCAGGCTTTGTTCATTTAGCCAGAGTAAAACACAGTGGCAAACTGACTAAACACATCCTGTACAGACCCTCATGAGTGAAGGATCAATATAGAGGTCTTACAGGACTGGATTCAGAAGTGGGAAACACCTCAAGTAGATCTGTTTGCTTCCTTTTTAAACAGACAACTGAAAAAATTTTGTTCAAGGCATCCTTGCAATGCTTGAAAGAAAGATGCTTTATAATCCCCATGGTGTGGAATGCTCCTGTATGCATTTCTACCCTTTCCAATGATTCCCAAGGTACTTCTAATGACTCATAAAGAATTACCAAAGATCAGTGTGATAACTCTCTTTTAACCTGGGCAAAGTTGGTTCTCCCTTTTAGTGGTATTGTCCAAGGGCAATAACCACAAGCTACCTCACAAACTGGATCTGTTCACACAGCATCAGGGACAAATGGTACACCCCAACTTACAGCAATTGCAACTGACAGCCTGGATGATTATATTTTAGTGCCTTTTAGGTACTTGTTCCATGAGGATGCGCAGCACATATTTCAGGAGGCAAGAAAACCTGCAACTAGAAAAGTTCACATTTACAAGTGGAAATGATTTTCTACGTGGTGTCTAGCCAATAACAGTGGTACCAAAAGGGTTTTACCCCTTCTAGTTTTGAAATATTTGTGTGAACTACTTAGATATATTGTGTTATACACTTCAGTTAAAGTGCATCTTGCAGCCATCTCAGTTTGTCTGGTCATGGATCTCCCTATTTCATCTCTTTTTATGGTCAAAGAGTTTATGAAAGGGGAGTGTTGCATTTGAGCCCCCCCCCCCCACCAAAAGCAAATCCCTTTTCTCTGTGATCTCAGCTTTGTTCTAGAAAAATTGACCTAACCTCCTTTTCTACCTGCCTCAGGTTCATTTGTTGTTCATTATTGGTCGGCTATTTTACTCATTGCTCAGACATATGTAAGGCAAGTCTCTGAGCTGCAAGCTCTCATGATAGGCCAACCCAATCTGATGTTTTACAAGGACAGGGTTGTGTTACTCACAAATCCAGCTTTAAAGCCTAAAGTTTTTTATGAATTTATCTTGAATCAAGCCAACAATCTCCCAGTGCTCTATCCTGATTCAAAACACAAGGGAGAAAAGATTCTACCAACCTACCTCTAAACAAAGTATTGCATGATGGTTGTCCTCTGGTATTGTTTTCTGTTACTCCCACCATGTTGATCTCTTCCAGACAAGGTTACTTGACTAGGCATGTCTGTCAACTGTCCAGATTTTGCCTCATATTGTTGGTCTGTTCTTCATAAAATTTGTGGTTTTCTGGCAAATCACTGAATATTTAAGTCACTAAATAATGATAAACATTTGAGTTTCAGACTTCATATCCTTCAGAAGATGTATACTAATACAACACCTTTATTCTGGCAACTTTCTAAATTTATATGAAGATTATTTAAAATGTATCATTATTTTTGGGTCTTTGCCCCATCATTATTTTTGACTTTGTCCAAATTTCTTGTGCTCAGAGGTTGAGAGATATGCAACTAGAACCTTATTCTTTTCAATGGCATATTGGAAAAGGATGGATTCTAGAAACATTCTAAAGGAGCAACATAGTCCTCTGTTTATACCTTGACAAAGCACTACAAGCTGGATTCTTTTTCAAGGTCCAGAGCAGACTTTACTAGGGCCATTTTCCAGAGACTCCTGGATCCTTATCCCTCCACCTCCCAGGTAGGGTAAGCTTTGAGAGTCTACCCAAAATGCCACTGAGGCAGTGAGTATGATGAATGTAGTACAGTTATGTAAGTCCTTCCTGCCTGTTAACAGTAGATGTTCGAATTCCTGTTTGCCTCACTGGCAGCACCCACCATCATAACCCAGACTGTGCATAGTCAAGGTAGATTTCAACCTCTTTGATTTAGTTCTTGTTGGATTTGATTTTTTATGGTATTGTGATTGGCTTCATATTTACTCTTGCTAGATGTTTCTAGCATCAGGTACTTTCATCTCCTTCTTTGTAGAAGCAAAAAAGTCTAAACTCCCACTTCTTTTGACAGCTGAAGGTTTCCCTCTCAGGATATGCTCAGCGAGTCAGCTGTCATGGAAAGAGAGAGGGAAGGAGGGAAGGGAGTCTGAGCTTTTGAAAACTAGCGATTACTGGGTTACCTAAAATGCCAATGAGAAAGTGAGGAATTTAAACATTTACTGTTACAGGTAAATAGGATTTAATCAACTGCACTTTCCTCCTTTAATCACATTGGAATAAGTCTTAGAATATGTTTCAAAGGCTAAAGAATATTTATGTGGGATCAGATAACATACCAGGCTGCATTCTGATCAGTGCCAAGTGTGCACTGTATGACCCTCTACTTAAACTGCTTACCCTCAGCTTATCCACAGGATTTGCGAGTAATGCCTGGAGAACAGCCACCATCACTTTTCTATACAAGGGAGGCTCCTCTATAGTTCCAGGTTAATATCACCCCATCAACCTCACCAGCTAGGTGAACTAGGACCCACTCAGTTTAGTTTTGATAAGAGGAGGACCTTGTAAGTATCTTTGAAAAGGTTACAGAGGCTACCAATAGTAGTCAGTCCATACATACTATTTCTCAAGACCTGATCAATGCTCTTGACACTGTATCCCATGGTGCTACAATTGAAAAATTAGATAAACTTAACATAAGTCCCCAAGTTGTCCACTGCAAATTAGCTATCTAACAGACCATAATTTGCTGGTACCTTGTCTGAACATAAAATTGTAACTAGTGGTATACCAAATGGACCAGTGCTGGAGCCTCTCCTGTTTGGCATTTATTTTGCAGATATCCAAGTCAATATCCTAGAAGTGTGTTTGACCAAGTTTGCTGATGACTGCAAGCAAGGCACTGTTATCCGCTCAACCAGTGATACTAAACTGCTCCAATGAGGGAAAATGTCATACTTAGTACACTGAAAATGGTCTGAAGCTAAATGCAAAAAACATGCAGCATAGTAGCTTTAGACAAAAATGCTGTTATGTGTTACTCCATATCATAAGCGACCTAGGTATTTATATAGACACCTCTCTCTTATTTGATTATGTTTCCACCATAGTCAAAAAATCTTTCTGGCTCAGTTAATTTTCAAGGAAATATCTTCGATATCTAAAGTAAGTCATCATACTGCTGTTCTCTTCCATTATCTGACCCATAATTAAAATAATGCCCCCTTTGGTTTTTAAAAATTTTAAATTTAAATGTTTCAATTAAATCCATCCATAACCCATTTTCCCATTTTTGCACATGGATTTGAGGTGACACTTCAACAGTTAGAATAATCTAGAGCCAAGGTGCACACTGCCAGGTGGCTAGCCTTGCTGCAGTAGTTCTTCCACACCAAACACTCACATGCACACTCACACCTATGGCCAATTTAGAGTGTCCAATCCAATTACTGCATGCCTTTGGAATGTGGGAGGAAACCACAGTACCCAAAGGAAACCCACATGACACAGGGAGGACATACAGTCTCCACACAAAAGGCACCCTAGCTGAGAATAAAACCTGGTAACTTCTTGCTGTGAGGCAACAGCGCCATTTGCTGCACCATTGTGCCACCCTTTAATGCTTGTTGAATAAGACTTATTAACCTATCAACTGGAAAAGTCCCAATGATGTTTAAACAAGAAAATCAAAGGTCTTAAATCTTTCAAATATTTTATCATATTAGAGCAATTCTCTTTATACTCAGTTGCCAGCTGATTGCTGCAAAATGACCTCTGTACTACATTTTGAGCCATGCAAGACTCAGTACTATATGACCTCCTATTTCATCATGAAATCAGTGGCATTATGAATTCTGTACTAGAGACCAAAATTTACACCAACAAATAACCAATACTCACTTGAGGGATAAGTTCCTAACCTGTATTCCTAGCTTATGGAAGAAGCCATTTCAGTTCAAGAAAAGTGCTACTTTGTTTGTTTTTAAGACTGCTCTTGGTTTGAAGGGTAGACACACATTTACTCTGCGGTTATTCTGTATGGCCCTGCTGGATTTTGGAGGTGAGCATTATTAGGTAGACATAAAGGATGGCAAGAGCTTTTCAGTATGTCTATTTAAAGGCGTATGTGGCTGGGCATCTTATAGTCCCTGTGAAAACTTGCCTAGTGTTATTCCTAAGTTATGTTTGTATATACATATATATATATATATATATATATATATAAAATAGTTCTTTGTTGAATCAAACACCATTGCTAGACTGTAACAAATAACTACAGTAGTTCATTGCTGCAGTTCACCAAAAGTCATTTATACTTTAAAAAAATCTGAAGAGCTGTATCATTGTGATAGCTGTTTACCAAACTGTAGCAAAGAGCTATACTGACTGAATGTCAATAAGCAGCAATAATTGTGGCTGCTTAAATGATTACTGATACAACCTGAAAGGACCAATACATTATTTTGGTCACATTAAGAAAATAAACATGTTGCACGCATCAGATTTATTGAACAGAGAACTAGGGGAGTTTGGCATTAAATAAAGGTAAGAGTAGATATTCTGTAAACCAGGTTAAATGAAGGGAGGTCCCTTTTTCTGAAAAATAATTTGAAGTTCAGGGTACTACATATGAAAATAATGACAATGTACTGGGAAATTGGATATCATGCTGAATAGCATTAATGAAGTTACATTAATGTGGAACAAACGCATTTTGTCTTTTGAGAAAAAAAAATATTTTCAGAATTGATCACTGCTCTATCCTGGTAACAAATTCAACTAACTAACTAACCAACCAACTAACTAACTAACTAACTAACTAACTAACTAACTAACTAACTAACTAACTAACCAACTAACTAAATCAGTATTGTTGGATCTAACAGAATACCTATCACAATTTCCTTAAGTTTCAATATTTCAATTAAATGCTTGTTAAATAAAGCTAAGCCTATAACTGGCCTTCCAATAGCTTCCCACAGGGGACCTATGACCCATCCAGTCATCTAATTTCTTGAACATGTATATTCTACTTACTTTTCTAATTCTTTTAGGAAGAACATTCCACAATAAATCAAAAGAACAGTGAAAATGTATTTTTATTTAATTTATTATTAGATCATGGGTCAACACAGATATTATTGTTCCTGACATCTACTTTATGAGTTTTTTTTTTACTTAAATTCTTCAGTTAAATTGCCAGTCTTTCATTGCTGATATCTTTATACATTAGAATCAGATCACCTCTTAATGGATTGAAAATAAAAACAATTTAACCAGTCTGCTCTTATACTTTGTTTTTTTTTAACTTGTGTATTGTATCTCATATAAAACCTTTGCATGCTTTCTAATAGTGTTAGTTGGCCAGAGCTGTAAAAGCCAAACACTGAACAATACTTGAGTTGTGGTATGACCACTGCTGAATATATAGAAAGAAGAGTAGAAGCGCCCCTACTGACAATTGTGCGTAATATATATATATATATATATATATATATATATATATATATATATATATTTGAAGTATTTCCTAATCACTAACTTTAGGTTATCTCCAAACACAAGTCCACTGTTGACCAGTACCACAGGTCTCTTACCATAGTCACTGTGATGCCGTGCACTGGCCCAGCAATGAAGGAGCCTCAAGCCTCACCACTAACACCAGTGAGGGGTGTCCATATAGGGAAAGGATAATAAATACACACACAGTAAAGTACAATTTCCCTTAAGAGTACACAGAGATCACAGTCAGTCTGGGGCTGGTTTCTCCCTTTCTATCCAGGTCCCCAATAAGACTCCCCACTGGCACAGCTATAGTGTCCAGATCTCAGCCTAGAGGGTAAGCTAAAACATATAGCATCCTCTCTGTCCAACCAGTGCTATGTGTCCCTGCCCAAGTAGCTGACACACACACAATTTGAGATAAGATTTATATACAACCACACAGACACTCCTGGGGAAGACTGGCACAGGTTCTCCAGCTGTGCCCCTTTTACCCACACTATACTGTAAAAATCACTGCCACCACCTAGCTAATATTTATCAGCTACTCAAAGGGCCTTATCAAAGGGTGTCCAATTATTACTGTGCAATATTATTATCCAAATGGTAAGTGTGACTGAACAGCAAAGCTTATTTGGAGTGACTTGGTACAGTATCACTATATATATGCAATGTACTTCAGAGCTTAAATTATCTCTACACCAAAACAGCCACAGTTGAAAGGTTTAAACATATTTAATAATAAATAAAAACACAAGCCAATACTTCTTACTACACAGTGCCAGTCAAGAGTTCAGAGATCACAGAGAAATATGTAAAATAATACAGTAGAAAAGTTATAACATCAACAGAAAAACAAACTAGTCTAATCTTCCTATTTCCTAGGTATATCTAAGAGAAAACACAGTTCTAAAATCATACTTACATATAGACACAGGCAGTGCTGAGTTGAATGTTCTCAATACAAATGCTGTCATGCTCTCATTCTTTCTGTCCTTAAATTGATAACACAGTACCACTGATTCATTTCAGATTACATCATTTCATTCTGGTTCCCAGGCTAACAGATTCTCAGAGGTTAATAGCCTTTGATCTTGCAGCTGGTCAGGAAGCCAGGGCAATAAAATAAATTATACATGCACATTCTAGCCATTAACTCTGGCCTCCAAACAATAGGCACAATTCCTTCATCCAGACATATTGGCTCCGAGTTTTGACATCAAAGAATTGACTTGTCAGCTTTGTTACAGCATAGTGCACTGTTGTTACATTTTTGCAGTTCCACCTCTAACAGCATTTTCTACCATTTAAGAGAACAAGACTGTGGCTTATATTGATATTTACAAATGACAGAATTATCTACAAAATTCTATCTGGCTAAGCTGGCAGCCTTTACCTGTGTTCACAGTCACAGTATTCAATATTGCATGATTGCATGATTTAATGTGTAAGTATAAGCAAGTTTTACTAACATTAAAGTTAACCAGCTTTGAAGTTCATACATATAACTTTGCAGTGTGACTTGATTTTCCAGTGAAGTTACAATAGCACCCAGATTTTGCTACAAGTAATAAATTCAAATGTAAATATGGAAAACAAATGAGTGCCCAAAATGGATACTCGCTTCTAGTCTTTGTAATCTAAATGGTACCTTTCTAGTTCTGACCCTGCACAATCTTCTCTGTAGCCACTCTAGGTAATGTTGTAAGGTTAGATTTTTTTTCATATTATTTAGAATATGAAAGGGAGAAGCAGAATCAAAGGCATTAGCAAGTTCCAGATATACAACATTTAAGGATAATCCCTGATCTGAAGCTTCTCATACCAATTGATAGAAACTAATCAGGCTAATAAAACAAGACCTTAATTCCTTCCATGAATATATGTTGGTGGATGCCAAATCCATGCTATATATATGAAAAGGATGAACTTTAACAAAACTGGAATGCAGGACATTGAAACACCAGCTGGGAATGTTACACAGTCCTTTCTTTTGTGAAACCAGGAAGCAGCTGAATGGAGATCATGGTACAGTGAAGATGGAAAAATTCTTCTCCCCACTGTAGTGCAATCTTGGAGTTGGTATATATAAGTTGCAGGGGGTGTGGGGGGCACATCCCCCCAAAGGGAGTGCAGGGGGGCTTTCCACCCTGCAAAAATGTAAAAAACAAGGTAGTATTATAGGTTAATGGAACAATACATTTAATATTTCATTTGAGCAATTGTAAGGCGTAATGTGTTTTGTATCTGCTGCAGTATTTGCTGTAGATCAAAGGTTAGTTTAAAGGATCATACGTGCATTTCTAGTGCATGTTGGGCAGTATTTGTTTAGCATGTTGGGCAGTATTGGATTGAACATGCTTGTATCGAAGTTCTGCATTTCGATTTTGTTAACGTTCATCCTTTTCAGCTTTTGATGTTTCCTTCCCGGTCTTTTAAATTTTGGTTTTGTGGTTTTTCAATAATGTGATAGGGATCTATCTATAAATATATATATATATATATATATATATATATATATATATATATATAT